>NC_064640.1:783174053-783479410 GCF_023864345.2 Schistocerca serialis cubense
TGCGTTGGAAAACTCTATCTCTTTTACGTCTTGTAGTAATAGTGTTGCTAGCAATGATTTTGAGATTTCGTTAACTTTTCAGGGCGCTTTCGTGAAGAATGTGCAGTGAGATACTTTTTTGTCGGTGAAATTCGCCAGAATAAAATATGCCAGAAATTCGGTCACGTACGTCCACCAATCAAAATTATGTAGTTAAATAAAAATCGTAGTTCGTTTCAGTGCTAGCTACTCCCACAACCTTAGATTTTCCTTTAGCCTTACATTACGGTGATGATGAGTGCTAGGGTTCTTTAATCCCACTAGGTAGGTCTTGGCCCTTATGACTTAGTGTAGGAATCAATGTGGCCTGCAGACTAAAACGTTTGGAGACCCCTGGTGTAGAGCCTTAAAAATGTCTGCATAGAGTTACTGCTATCAGGTGACACAACACTTGGCGAAATTCATTGTTGCAGGCAGCAGTCAGAATAGTTCGCAATTAATTCAGTATGTCGTCGGCACGTATGTATATTGTGGTATGTAAATACATAACGAGTCAAGCACCAAAAAATGAAAATTAGTGTTATTGGTGAGATTCCACTGTACACGCCAATGCCAATAACATATAACTCCCATTCTTATACTAGTGCCAGAACAGCCGGGAACAGTATTTACAGCTGCGATGATGTGGCACTCGTGTCTATCAGCAAAAGCGATGTTCAAATAATGAGTCATTCTCTGTTTGATGTGTTGGCGCGCACTTGTCTTACTTGCTGAAAACTGAAGTAGTTCTGTGGTATGCAACAATAGGGCATTGCTGAAGTAGTTATTACAGATATGTAATACACAGTGTAGCTAAATGGAAAGAAAGATTGCACCAAATCGAAGGAAGAGAGGTGAAGATGTGCTCAAAGTGAAAGGAAGAAACTACGCAACCAAGTAAAGCAATATACTCGAGAAGACAATGTTGTGGTTCCAATTACAGAGGCTCCAAAGTACCAGATGAGCCCTGACTATCTTTTTAACATTTATTACAAGGCTCAGAATCAACATAAGTAATATTCCAGTACTGTAATGCGTTTAATTTATTATTGAAACGAATTTCGTATCGACAAATGTCATCGTTCTGTTAATGACGTTATAGTCAACTGCTTGCTTGGAATCATTTACTTGCGTAGAATGACCTTGGTATGTTGATTTAAAAGTGTTATTATATATACTGTTTCACTCTTTCAGGTTTACTGTAAATGTCAGTTTAAGTGTAGACAGCTTTCATATGACCAGAAACTTAAGTTGTTTAATGACTTCTAATTAGCAAAAGATATACTGAAGCAAAATACCTGTGCAATGTCTCACATACATGTTTGCAAAAGGAAAGGCGGAGATCAGAAGTAAATAACTATAGTAACGAAACTCTTTAGGCGTCTATAGAGGGAGATGCTGAGCAACCGACAACACCAAAGAAGAGGAAAGTAACTATGTGCTACACATTGCCTGACTGTGAGGCAGCTATAACAAGGTTATGTAAATCAACATTTTGTGAGGTTCTCGGGCTGACCAAAAGGAGAGATCAGACGTTAACACAATAGAATCAGAGTCGTGAGATTAACTATCAAAGCGAGAAAATAAGACAAAGCACCGGAAATATAGAGAAGAAAATGAAAAGCTGGTGTTAATCATATGAAAGGGACACCAATGCAAGAATGCCACAATGGGAGGAAAAATCATCTGACAAAGAATACTAAAGTGAAGACCTAACTGTTTTTCTTTTACTAAAGCAACGTGAAGACAGTAAAATGAAGTACCACTGTGTTCTACATGTGACTTTCTTAAAAACAAGTTAGTCTATGCGCCTAATAATAAAGACAATAAACGACAACTACAACACCACCACCGAACACAAAGAAAACTATGGATTCCATGAAAGCTGAAAATCAAGGGTCGAGGGTCTAACTCGAAAGTATGTACACCTGCAATGGATTTACAAAAAGTGATTTCTCTTCCTTCATTAAGACAACTGAAATGTACTATTTATGGCAGCTCTCAAACTAGAACGTTTGCATTCATGTTGGTGATAATCAAAACGATCACATGTTTCTCTGGCATGATGTCCTGTGTGGCTGGGTTGAGAGTGAAAATGCTTCCTGTGTGGACAAAGCCTTTACATCGAAAGTTACTTGTAAAAAGAAACTGATAGTGTGGGATGACAACTGCAGTGGATAGAACAAAAATAAGATGATGATGTTTCTGTGGGCTTACCTTTTCGAAAATAAAATACAGATTTTTGGTGAAATAACACTCTTTTATGTCTTGCGATCGTGTTTATGTTCACATTGAGAAACGAAAGAGGCTAACACTTATGTGAAGTTCCGAAAGATTTAGTTCGCCTCATGACTGAAGCTACGCACATAACACCATTCATAGCGTCTGTTATGCAAGAGACAGACTTTTACTACTTTAAGACAGCTGCTGAAAAATATATCAATTTCATCAATGCGCGAATTTCAAATGCACAGAGGATGAGACCGCCCGTTGAATGGTTAGAGGCTCTGCAAGTTTGTTCAACTCTTAATGTAATTGAAGAGTTCAAGGAACTTTACATCTTAAAGAGGAACGTGAAGCCTTCTGATGTTCATCGTGTGCAGCTGGAAACACTACACTGTGAATCTAGGCTGTCTAAAGAAAATAGAAGGGATTTAGCTAAAATAATTCCATTTGTGAAAGAGGAGAATAAGTGGTTTTACGAGAACCTTGTGAAATGGCTGAAAATGGGAACGGTAGCACTTGTATCGTTATTTATGTCAAAGCCATCGCATACAGAAAATTTCATTTTCTTCAGATATTATATAATTTACTTCTTAAACCTACTAGCGCAGAACAAAAACACATATATGACAAGGAACCTGTATAACTTTTATGTTCGTGTAGTGATCCCCAGCTTTTATACAGCTTTTATATAGCTGCTCTAAACTTTTTGTTGATTATCTGTAAATCAGTTTTTTGGTGCTTAGCTCCAAGGCAACTAGAAATAATCAGGTAGGCAATTCCAGGGACCGCGCTGCTATTGGCTAACGCGTATGACGTCAGCGGGAATATTGTTCTACTGCGGTCCGCTAGAGTTTAACACCTGCCTCATGAATAGTTCGTTTTCGAATACTGATGCACACGATTAAGCGTCCATTAAATCAAAAATTGTAATAAAAACACTTTTATCTTATAAAAACAGCCAACTTCAAAGACTTAAAATTTAGAACATCTTACTGCGTTCACAAATACTTGCTGTAGCTCAGGAAGATCACGACGCGACCTACTGAAGATGTTTCTTCGTGTCAAGTTTTTATGTTTTCTGTTTTAGCTTGTATATTCAGACGCCTAATTTGATGAAGGTTCTTGGTCTTACGTAGAAAGGAACCACTTTGTAGTGCATTTCGGGAAACACTGAAGTTATTGTAGAAATTATCCTCTGCATCGCTCTGTCGCACTTAGCAAAATAACTGAAAAATATCATTCCAACTCGTTTATTTTATTGAACCAGTCAATTGGAGGTGAAGTGAGCTCACCTCTGGAGATTACGGAAATCCAGTCATTACCGATGATGTAATCTGAATAGAGAAGTAGTTTCTCTGAGACCGAACCCAAGGGACTGTCAACGTGTGAAACACCCAGTCTAAAGGCTATTTACATTTTCTCTCATTTGTTTCACTGTTATTTAATCTTAAAATAATAGAGATCAGTGTTCGTCAAGAAAGATTTAAGTGTTCGTTTTTCCCACGCGCTTTTTGAGAGTAGAATGGTAGCGAAATAGCTTGAAGGTGGTTCGATGAACCCTCCGCCAGACGCTTAACTGTGAAATGCGGAGTAGTCATGTAGATGTAGGAGAAGCACGTTCATTAACTTACTTCTTCTCAACATGTGGTTTTTTTCCCCAGAGGTTGTATTTCAGTTTTTAACCTATTTCCCGTCTGTCATGTCTAGGTCAAGAATTCCCTCTGCGCCAGTCGACTGACCTAATTTAATTTTCTTCGAACATAACAAAGCTTTTAAAGTAGATACTACTTTTTTACTTCATACTAGCGATCTCTTGCTCATTTTATTTATTAATAAAAGAAATCTACTTTAGAATACCATTATTATTGTCGTTGTCGCTGTAGAAATGAAACGCTTGTAAACGCTGTAAAAAACAATGCGCGAATAATTCCAAAACCAATAACATATAGATAAGTGTTTTTAAAGGAGATGAATTTCTGGCAAGTATCTTTACGTTGCCCTCGCTGGCGCTTGCGATAACCTCTAATGCGTTTTCATTCCGATTTGGAACATTTTGCGATGGGAAAAGGTCATTTAATTATCTTTTCAAAGACAGTCCCAAAAGCTTATTTTTAAAGTCTTGTTCTTAATTTTAGAGGAGGAAATGATGTCAAAAAAACCTTGATTTATTCGCATTAACAGGATCAATTCCTTTACAGCGAGACACGCAGTTGCGCTGTAGTTCTCTTAGCATTCTGAAATCGATTGTAAACGACATCCACAATTCCATATGATTCATTTTTGCATTCAGCAATAGCATAATGATTTCTACATTTCCTCATAATACTACAAAACGGCCAACAAGAAGAATATCTGATAAACAGCTGCAATCTATATGTTTCAACCTAGGAATTTGGGAATTTGCTTGCATTAAAAATGTACATGTGGTGTTCTCGCTTCCTGCTTCTGGCTTCCCGTATTCCTAATAACGACACAGTCTACGTGGGAAGTCGATACGCATAGCCCTGGCTTAACCCATCATTTACCTACATGCCACAATTGCCGTCTCCCACTAAACACTTCTTTACATACTAGCCTAGTAACTTCACATTAGTTATTGCCATATGAATATTCTGGTATATTCACCCTAACTACGACTTTTAGTCCTAAAAGCTGGGGATAATTAGTCGAAAAGTTGAAAGGTGACTGTTTAGTGCTCATGTCAATTTCTAGAACGCTTAAGCTGAGTGAATAATGTACTATTAGACACTGAGTAAGTAAAATTCATTGTTTGAACCCTAGATGGATGGTTGGCGCCTAAACTATGGCCGCTCACATCTGTCACGTTCTTTTGAATCTACCTTTGGCAACATGACAGTGTCTTGTTGACTTAGCGGAAATGTTTTCGACTTGTGATGCGGCGGCTGCTTTAGATGTCGGTTAAGAATTTGTTGGAAACACGCTGCACTTTGTAAGGTTTATTTCGATTTCTATATTCGAAGTACAAACGACCAGAATGAAATTCAGTGGCGAAAACTTAAGAGAAGCGCTGCATCATAATAATAAGCCATCTCACAACATCGATTCAATACCTTGTAAGAGTAATCGGAAGTGTCTGTTTTGGAAATGATGAGTTGCTTCACAAGAAAGGCTCTGAAAGGACTTGAAGGAATCATTAATAACAGTGATTTGTGTGTTTTTCGTCATTTAAGGAATCATCACACCAGACAAAAGTTATGGTAGCAATGAACACAGTGAATAGCATTTGTCTGTGGTAAATCTGGAGGTGAATAGCAGACTTTTACGCTTGTTCATACCATTATCTTCGTATCTGCACCAGAACAGAGCTTATCAAAAGTGCGCAGTATGTTATTGCTTCCTGGCAACTACTTCCTCTTTGTAAGGGCACATATATTGCCCACTCCTATTCCAATATTTCGGCAGTTCAAATGGTTCAAACGGCTCTGAGCACCATGGGACTCAACATCTGAGGTCATCAGTCCCCTAGAACTTAGAACTACTTAATCCTAACTAACCTAAGGACATCACACACATCCATGCCTGAGGCAGGATTCGAACCTGCGACCGTAGCGGTCGCGCGGTTCCAGACTGAGGTGCCTAGAACCGTTCGGCCAATCAGTCTGGCCTTTTGGCAGTCAACTGGGTAACAAACGCGACTGATTCCATTGAAACTAAGTTGTACAGATATCAAGATGGCTTCTAGCAGCCGAAAACAGTCGTAACCACTTGAACAACATCGCAACTATGACTGTAACAATCAATTTACCTTTTTCTTTGGTTACAAAATGTTCAAATGCGTGTGAAATCTTATGGGACTTAACTGCTAAGGTCATCAGTCCCTAAGCTTACACACTACTTAACCTAAATTATCCTAAGGACAAACACACACACCCATGCCCGAGGGAGGACTCGAACCTCCGCCGGGACCAGCTGCACAGTCCATGACTGCAGTGCCTAAGACCGCTCGGCTAATCCCGAGCGGCTCTTTCGTTACAAAAAAACTTTCGTCGTAAGATAGATATGATACGTGTGTAATTCAGTTGCATTTTCTGATTTATTTTTATCATGGTTGGAGACTATACGCTTCAAAGATTCTCACGCCATTTATTGCACGAGCAGTTACTACGTGAATAACTTTGTCAACCCTGTGTCGAAACTTCATGTCATTCGCCTTAGCAGCTATTAAGTCCTCCCACCTTCTCACACTCCGCATCTCCAAAAGAGGTAATTCTGATAAAATATAGTAGAATACCTATTATGTCACTTTCAATTAGCTTACGTTCTTTGTAGCTCCGTTCATTGAACCCAAGTTCAAACAGCCTGTATGCGTTTCTATCGAAGACACACTGCGCCGCTTTCACTCGGTATATCATAGTCTTCTTCCAAGGCAGCTGTCACAGCAAAAATGAATAGCACACAATAGCAAAAATGAGAGCAGTAGCATACGCCGTAGATCGCAAGCAGTCGTTGCGACACACAGGGAACACCTCGGCCGTAACCATCACTTGTACCACCCGTGTTTTACGCGGACTCTGGAGAAAGAAAGTGTTCACAAGTGGATGCCAAGTATAGAACTCCGTCGCGAAAATATTTTATCATTAGACTGCCATTAGTGGTGTGCCAAAATGTGAAATTATGCTTGTGCTTACGTTAGATATACACAAACGAAAAAGAAATCGCAACACCAAGAAGGAGTCTTATGACATAAACGAATGTTGGTAGGCGTATGACTACATCTGCAAGATAATGTCTATTCAGATTTCGTGCCAGTCGCATAAGAGTGGCGCTAGTAGTGCCACAGAGGATTCAAATCAGGTTTGCTTTAAATACACGCTGTAACGGTCATGGGTGTTAGTTACCTTTGAGACTGAACGTGGGAAGCTGATGTTAGTCAAGAATCCTTTAAGACGACAAAGATGCCATTATCGACAGCTCACTGAGTTTGAACGAGATCTTGTAACAGGACTACGAGAAGCTGGATGTTCCCTCTGCGATACTGAGAAAAGACTTGGCCATTGCACATCACTGCTGCCAGCGGTGGTCCCGAGAATGTACGGCCGCAAGAAGGTCGGGCTCCGGACGACCACGTGACATTACCGAGAGGGAAGACCATCGTGTTCAGCGTATAGTTCTGGCGGATGGTAATCGCATCTGCAGCAGCAATTTGAGAACAGTTAGCATCACACTGACACAACGAACTGTTACTAATCGGTTACTTCAAGGACAGCACCTAGTCAGACGTCCTGTAGCGTGCCTTCCATTGACGCCAAACCACCGCCATTTGCGACTTCAGTGGTGTCAAGCGAGAGTTCCCTGGAGGACAGGGTGGAGGTCTGTTGTGTTTTCTGATGAAAGCTAGTTCTGCCTCGGTGCCAATGATGGTCGTGTGCTGGTTAGAAATAGACCAGCTGGGGGCCTCTAACCAGCCTGTCTGCGTGCTAGACACACTGGATTGACACCTAGAGGTAGGGTCTGGGGTGCGATTTCATATGACAACAGGAGTTCTCTCTCGGTTATCCGGCGCACTGTGACTGCAAATCTGTACGTCAATCTAGTGATTCGGCCTGTTGTGCTACCATTCATGAACAGCATTCAAATGGTTCAAATGGCTCTAAGCACTATCGGACTTAACAAATGAGGTCATCAGTCCCCTAGACTTAGAACTAAGTAAACCTAATTAACCTTGAAAGGTCTCTGTTGGATTCCTTTCAATTTGATTTTTTAAAACTGTTGCCATTTACGGCATACATTCCACTTCTAAATTTACTGTGGTGTTTCTGACTATCTGGGAGGAGACTGAGCAGTGAAACATGTTACTTTTACACATAATCAAGAACGATCTGTCACACTACTACACTTTAAAACACAGTTTATATGTAATTCATGTCACACAGTCTCATACGGAACCCACATCCGCTTTCTTTTATATACTGTATATAATAAGATACTGTCATCCCCCTTCCCTTCTGTGTGAAAGGATCAATGAGCAAATGTATTTCTAGTTGCACGCTTGATGGTAGCAGATAAGCTTGTCTGCTAGAGAGCAGTAGGACCAACGTCGAAACAGGTAGCTACGCTTTCTAAAAGCAAAGAGGTCCTGTCTGTCCCTTGTCATGTTGGTATAGGAAGCTGCCTCTCTGGTCACTTCCGTTTTGTATCTGGAAGCACCCTTGGTAAAGGCCCAAGCCAGTCTGTCCGCGGCGAGCGTCTGAAGTGGTAAGATCTCCGGCTAAGTGCGTCTCTGCTAAGTTTGTACGACAATGGATTTCTTAAGTTCAGCCTAACTGAAAATTTAATCTCCTTTATCTCAGGTTTAGATCTAAAATATCTAATGTTATCTTAAATTGCAACGCAGTGTAATTCGAGTGTGAAGTTCAGAATATCTTCCAGTAGTTGCTTTGTCACTACTTTGTGACTAAAGTGAAACCACGTGTGGATGATCCGTAACTCTAACTAAGATTATCAGTCTTAAATGCGAATGTGCGTGAGATTATAACGTCTCGTCTTGACAATATTTTTCAATATAGCAACTTTTCTTTATGTTCAACCCACGTGGGGTGTACTTTGTGAGACCAGTACCATGTGCTTATACAATTGTTTGACCCATCAGGTTAATAGTTAGACGATAGTAACCAGTTCGAGGTTTTATTTTGTAATTTGTGTTTCGATGTAATTTATTTTAATTATCAAAATTATTGTGGAGTTACACTCTTTGTGTAAACCAAGCTGACCACGTGAAGCATGTGGTGTAATCATCAAAGTAGCCCTCAGCTATTCTTTTCGGGAAGATTTCACAGAGAGTTAGTATGAATTTAGTATACCAGTGTGTGGTAATTTAATGACGGACAGGATTGCGCTACGAACGTAACTTCTTTGGGTGGTAATTGAATCGGTTGGTTGTGATTAATTTCCTCTTGCATATGTTTCAACGTTCTTCGTGTGTTATTTTATGAATGCAGTGTTGTATACAGTCTCCCAATCTTGGCTCCATATTTGATGTGTTCCGTAAGATTACAAACTCACATTTTCACAATCCTAAATAAGCCACCAGTTTAGTTATGAATCAAGTTTAATATGCCGAAATTTTAACGGAACAATGATCAATCTTAAAATAAATGTCCAAATATAAAGTGATTTATTTCTTTTTATTTAAATTGTCTTCATACACATATATACACACACACACACACACACACACACACACACACACACACACATATATATATATATATATATATATATATATATATATATATATATACAGGGTGTTACAAAAAGGTACGGCCAAACTTTCAGGAAACATTCCTTACACACAAATAAAGAAAAGATGTTATGTGGACATGTGTCCGGAAACGCTTAATTTTCATGTTAGAGCTCATTTTAGTTTCGTCAGTATGTACTGTACTTCCTCGATTCACCGCCATGATTTCATACGGGATACTCTACCCGTGCTGCTAGAACATGTGCCGTTACAAGTACGACACAACATGTGGTTCATGCACGATGGAGCTCCAACACGTTTCAGTCGAAGTGTTCGTACGCTTCTCAACAACATATTCGGTGACCAATGGATTGGTAGAGGCGGACCAATTCCATGGCCTCCACGCTCTCCTGACCTCAGCCCTCTTGACTTTCATTTATGGGGGCATTTGAAAGCTCTTGTCTACGCAACCCCGGTACCAAATGTAGAGACTCTTCGTGCTCGTATTGTGGACGGCTGTGATACAATACGCCATTCTCCAGGGCTGCATCAGCGCATCAGGGATTCCATGCGACGGAGGGTGGATGCATGTATCCTCGCTAACGGAGGACATTGTGAACATTTCCTGTAACAAAGTGTTTGAAGTCACGCTTGTACGTTCTGTTGCTGTGTGTTTCCATTCCATGATTAATGTGATTTGTAGAGAAGTAATAAAATGAGCTCTAACATGGAAAGTAAGCGTTTCCGGACACATGTCCACATAACATATTTTCTTTCTTTGTGTGTGAGGAATGTTTCCTGAAAGTTTGGCCGTACCTTTTTGTAACACACTATATATATATATATATATATATATATATATATATATATATATATATATATCACCGGTTATCGTAAGATGACTGCTAAAAGATTATAATTCATGTCAGTCTGGTTGGTAATTTGGTAAGCTAGACTGGATACCTGGTGAAACAGTTGCTCAGTAATGCAAGGTTAACTTCCCCAGATAGCTCACAGCTTTTAACCCGCTTTTACTCTCTTGAATATCAGCACCGCTTTCAGAACAAATTAATGCATCAACATTACAACCTATGGACATCACACACATCCATGCCCGAGGCAGGATTCGAAGCTGTGACCGTAGCAGCCGCGTGGTTCCGGACTGAAGCGCCTAGAACCGCTCGGCCACAGCGGCCGGCTGGCTGAAGCCGACGTACCTCCACTTCACAGCAACGTCTGCTGTAGTAACGAAATTGTTACGATCACCGGACACAGCCTGCACTAGTTCGCATCCGCCAAGCCTAGTGACGTCGGCCACTTCCTGGTATCTATATGCCAGGCGGCCTTTATGGGACCACTGCCCGTAGTTCTCTAAGTCAGTCTGTGACCGAGTGCAAAACCAGGTGTTACACGAAGAGTCTTTGATGCCGCGCATCAGGACTAGGACTACGCCATTGCAGCCACCAATTGTGACCGCAAACGATTTAGACCTTGCCTACGGCAGTGGAACCTATTGTAAGAGACTGTGTGCTTTTATCTGGCACCCTCCTGGAATGTATTGAATGAGTGACAGTTCTTCTATTATATCACGACAATCTCTTACGGTTCTTTCATAGAGAATCTGTTTTCTGTTGTTCCCGTTATCTTCTTGCCTTCTTGTAGAAATAAAGTTCTTTTGTTCACTACTACCTGGGTAAACTGCCGTCGTCATACATCATCCCACAACGGGATACTTTATCCTTAACCACGGATTCTCATCCACGCCTTCCTTTCTCGTTGAGACGACGACGCATAGTCGACCTGCTCACACTTAGCTGAAGAATGTTCCCAACTTCTGTGCTGGGCCTGAAAGGGTCTTCATCAATGCAGTGCAGCATACTGTTGTATTGATGTTCCGTGATAGTCTGTGGACGTCCAGGGTGACGAGGTATATCGAAAGTACTCATTAAGTAGCCAAGGCGGCTCATGACTATCGATGCAATCGAACAACATTTTAACAGAGTCAGGAAAAAATGTATTGAACAGGCTGGAATCCACTTCCAGGGAGTCAGGGGGTCAGAACACTCGAACATCTTACGTTACAATGCATCCATGAGCCTGCCAAATGGTGGCTATAGTAGCCTGGTGGATTGATCCTAGTTCGATATGTGCGAGTTATTGGGTCGATACCCACTTTAGGTGTCCATTTTTAAAAGGTAAGAAGAGATCTCTTTCACTTCTCGTAACGCCTAGTGAAGAATGTTGCACCGTACTTCAGAATACGCAAAAAATGGCTCAAATGGCTCAGAGCACTATGGGAATTAACATCTGAGGTCATCAGTCCCCTAGAACTTAGAACTACTTAAACCTAACACCGAGCGAGGTGGCGCAGTGGTTAGACACTGGACTCGCATTCGGGAGGACGACGGTTCAATCCCGCGTCCGGCCATCCTGATTTAGGTTTTCCGTGATTTCCCTAAATCACTCCAGGCAAATGCCGGGATGGTTCCTCTGAAAGGGCACGGCCGACTTCCTTCCCCATCCTTCCCTAATCCGATGAGACCGATGACCACGCTGTCTGGTCTCCTTCCCCAAACAACCAACCAACCAACTTAAACCTAACTAACCTAAGGACATCACACACATCCATGCCCTAGGCAGGATTCGAACCTGCGGCCGTAGCAGTTGCGCGGTCAGAATACGCATTAAACTCGTTATCTTTTCGCGGACCTAAAGATTGGGCCATGACACAGGAGGATGTCACGGTAAACAGAAAGTATGTTACCAGCAAGCTTTCTTAAACAAAAAACTTTATTTTATTTAATGAACCAATAGTCATGTAATGTCACAGTGCGCGACGATAAAAATTTTGGTACTGAACTGCGATTCGAATTCGAATCTGCTCTTTCACAGTATTTACTTTCGAGGAACGATACAGTTCGATCATTTCGTTGTTTTCCCCAAGATTTTGAACTATTCTAGGACTTCACGAAAGGGACATACCTGGGTTCGGATTCTGGTCCAATACAAAAGTGTTCATAATTGCATTTCAAACCCAAGCATGTACACGTCGACCTGCAACTGAAAAATAATTTTCATTTTTGGTTTGTCTCCACTTGCTGTCATCAGTAACGGTAGGTGCCATTATAGTGCACGCCTCGCTACAGGTGAACAAACAGTTGATACTAAATGTCTATCATTGATAGAAAACATCGGTGGTACGTGTTGGGTTCGAATCGAGATCAAACAAAAAACTGTATTGTCATTAGATATCCAGATATATCGCTACTGGTGAAAACATTCGATGTCTAACAGCTGGTTGAATTACCACTCACGGACCAAGACAGTTATTACCACTTGCTTAACTGCGTGGTTCTCGACTTATGGAATGCAATAAGCAGCGTTTATGCTTTCATGGATTCGACGAATCTTTTGTTTGGAAGCAGTTGTGTCAGAAAAGATCACACGATGACGAGGAAGACAATATGCCCATAATTCTGGCATTTGAGGTCATCAATCTGAATCCCAGCTACATGTTTTGCGTCTCATAGTTCATCCTTAGTCCTGGGTAACACTCAAAGTGCTATGTCGGGGCTATTCACTCTCTCACGTAGCAGCCAGCCATACACCAGCGTGCACCTCGGTAGACAACAAGTGGAAAGATTCAAACGACTGCCTGGGAGGCAGGCGGCAACAACAGCGCCACAAGAAGTCGTTCGACTCGTGGAATCTGCGGAGTCACGTGGCCGAAAACAGGTCCTGCAGTATCCTGGCACCTCCCCGGTATTTAGGCCAGCCCACAGGCAGTGCCAGGCCATTCAGTCGTAGCGATCTCTGTGGGACAGTTGCCGACTGCACTTGCGGCACCCACCCAGGCGGTGCCAGACCAGTTCAGTCCTAGCGATCTCTGTGGGACAGTTGCCGACTGCACTTGCGGCACCCACCCAGGCGGTGCCAGACCAGTTCAGTCCTAGCGATCTCTGTGGGACAGTTGCCGACTGCACTTGCGGCACCCACCCAGGCGGTGCCAGACCAGTTCAGTCCTAGCGATCTCTGTGGGACAGTTGCCGACTGCACTTGCGGCACCCACCCAGGCGGTGCCAGACCAGTTCAGTCCTAGCGATCTCTGTGGGACAGTTGCCGACTGCACTTGCGGCACCCACCCAGGCGGTGCCAGACCAGTTCAGTCCTAGCGATCTCTGTGGGACAGTTGCCGACTGCACTTGCGGCACCCACCCAGGCGGTGCCAGACCAGTTCAGTCCTAGCGATCTCTGTGGGACAGTTGCCGACTGCACTTGCGGCACCCACCCAGGCGGTGCCAGACCAGTTCAGTCCTAGCGATCTCTGTGGGACAGTTGCCGACTGCACTTGCGGCACCCACCCAGGCGGTGCCAGACCAGTTCAGTCCTAGCGATCTCTGTGGGACAGTTGCCGACTGCACTTGCGGCACCCACCCAGGCGGTGCCAGACCAGTTCAGTCCTAGCGATCTCTGTGGGACAGTTGCCGACTGCACTTGCGGCACCCACCCAGGCGGTGCCAGACCAGTTCAGTCCTAGCGATCTCTGTGGGACAGTTGCCGACTGCACTTGCGGCACCCACCCAGGCGGTGCCAGACCAGTTCAGTCCTAGCGATCTCTGTGGGACAGTTGCCGACTGCACTTGCGGCACCCACCCAGGCGGTGCCAGACCAGTTCAGTCCTAGCGATCTCTGTGGGACAGTTGCCGACTGCACTTGCGGCACCCACCCAGGCGGTGCCAGACCAGTTCAGTCCTAGCGATCTCTGTGGGACAGTTGCCGACTGCACTTGCGGCACCCACCCAGGCGGTGCCAGACCAGTTCAGTCCTAGCGATCTCTGTGGGACAGTTGCCGACTGCACTTGCGGCACCCACCCAGGCGGTGCCAGACCAGTTCAGTCCTAGCGATCTCTGTGGGACAGTTGCCGACTGCACTTGCGGCACCCACCCAGGCGGTGCCAGACCAGTTCAGTCCTAGCGATCTCTGTGGGACAGTTGCCGACTGCACTTGCGGCACCCACCCAGGCGGTGCCAGACCAGTTCAGTCCTAGCGATCTCTGTGGGACAGTTGCCGACTGCACTTGCGGCACCCACCCAGGCGGTGCCAGACCAGTTCAGTCCTAGCGAACTCTCTGGAACAGGTGCCGACTGCACTTGCGGTTCATCAATCAGTCTGGTTTAGGAACCATCGAGCCTTCAGTTCCTTCGACGCCCATCATCCTACCAGAAGACGCCGCTATGCGGAGCAGCCAGTGTCATCGTCGGATCTCGCCGAGACTTGGCCACTACAGCAGAGGTTTGAGTGGGCATGGTACTGGGCCATCGCTGTATTGTGTTAATGAATTTGCTAATCGTTCGTAAGTCCAGAGCTTGTATTCAACTTGGCCTTCAGCCCTTCAACCCGATACTGTGACTTTTGGTGATAACCTGACTCAGTCAAGAACTGTCATTTTCTTTTGGCTCTAACTCTAAATCCAAATAAGTGACTTTAGTTCACGTGTTTATTAATAAACTTGATATTCATTGTCCACTTGGGCTTTACTTCTTGGAGGGCTCCATCGGCGCAGTACACATCAAGTGGCGATGAGGTGTTATTTTTTGGTGAATTCAGTTCTAACACGTGTGCTACTTCCCAGATGGACGATGTTTATTCGTGTGATTTCCAAGTTTTGAGTGAATTGACATTTGTTATCTATTCCAGCACATCTAATCGAATGGACGTGACTGCCCAAGTGTGACTGCTTCTCCCGAATCTGCAACAAATCCAAGGATTGTTGCTAGTGAAGATGGTTGTTATTACCAGGGCGCCACTGGAAATCTCCAACCGCCTAATATTCATAGACACTGTGGTGAAAAGGTCTGGGACTGCGCCAGCTCCATTCCAGCGTTTGACAACAAGGTCGAGCCATGGGTCAACTATGTGGCTCGTTTGAAAATTTTCTGGCATATTGATTACTGATGATGCACAGCAATGAGCATTCTTTTTGGCTTATGCCAGGCCTGAGGTGTAGCATCTGCTGCAGCAAGTCAGCCCAGAAGAGGAACCGCACGCCCTCCCACATGAACATTTAACATCATGCTTATTAGAATACTTTGAGTCTCAGGTGCACGACATTTCCACCTACCACAAGTGTTTTACATGTCATAAGGAACTTGGGCAGCCATACAGAGATTGGATAGAAAGGTTACAAGGCTCTTCTAGAGAATGCCGCTTTCATTGCGCAAACTCTCAGCACAAACAGACTGTAAGTAGGCTGTTTATGTTTTCTCTATGTAAGTAGGCTGTTTAGGTTTTTTTATTGGTAACGCCACCTCTGTATGAAAATCACTGGCTGTGCTGTGTGCAGTCTGTGGCTGCTTTGCATTGTTGTAATACTCGCCATTGTAGTGTTAGGCAGCTGGCTGTGAACAGCGCGTAGCGTTGCGCAGTTGGAGGTGAGCCGCCAGCAGTGGTGGATGTGGGGAGAGAGATGGCGGAGATTTGTAATTTGTCATGAACTGCTATATTTATACATGATGATATCAAGGTAAATATATTGTTTGTTCTCTATTAATATCTTTCATTTGCTAACTATCCCTATCAGTAGTTAGTGCCTTCAGTAGTTTGAATCTTTTATTTAGCTGGCAGTAGTGGCGCTCGCTGTATTGCAGTAGCTTGAGTAGCGAAGATTTTTGTGAGGTAAGTGATTTGTGAAAGGTATAGTTTAATGTTAGTCAGGGCCATTCTTTTGTAGGATTTTTGAAAGTCAGATTGCGTTGCGCTAAAAAAAATATTGTGTATCAGTTTAAGGACAGTCATGTAGAATAGGCAGCTGGCTGTGAACAGCGCGTAGCGTTGAGCAGTTGGAGGTGAGCCGCCAGCAGTGGTGGATGTGGGGAAAGAGATGGCGGAGATTTGTAATTTGTCATGAACTGCTATATTTATATATGATGATATCAAGGTAAATACATTGTTTGTTCTCTATTAATATCTTTCATTTGCTAACTATCCCTATCAGTAGTTAGTGCCTTCAGTAGTTTGAATCTTTTATTTAGCTGGCAGTAGTGGCGCTCGCTGTATTGCAGTAGCATGAGTAGCGAAGATTTTTGTGAGGTAAGTGATTTGTGAAAGGTATAGTTTAATGTTAGTCAGGGACATTCTTTTGTAGGATTTTTGAAAGTCAGATTGCGTTGCGCTAAAAAAATATTGTGCATCAGTTTAAGGACAGTCATGTAGAATTGTTCAAAGGGGACGTTTCAAGACATATGCAGCTTTACTAGTTAGGGACATGATCCTTGTTCATTCTTCGGATGGATTGATGTCCTTAAACTTAAGGGTCTTTCATTGGAGGCGCGTCTTGCCATAATTAAGTCCTTTGAACAGCGTATTAGCTCGTCAGAAGAGTCGCAGGATCTGTCACAGGTGTTTGCTGCCCATCCTAGTTGCAGCGCCCAGCCCCAATCGTGGGCTCTGCACCGGCCCGAGTCACTAATCCTTGGCCTGGAAATGCTCCCAACAGTTGCTCTCCTGTAGTAATTGTCTTGTGACCCATGAGCTTCAACAGTGATATAATCGAGCCAAGTGGCAGGCTGTGGACAAATGGGACACAGAGCGGAAGCACCTTACAGTCTCGGCATCCTCCATGTGCAGGCCGTCCTTCCTATCTCTGACAGGCTATTAACTTTGACAGTGACTATCAATGCCATCTCAGTGTTATTCCAAATGAATACTTGATCCTGAACACCCATCATCGACTGCAAAACATATCACTGACTAGGTTTCCCCTCCACCAAACATTTTAGAAACCACAATGAAACTACAGTAGCGACACCTTCGAGGTCAAGGGTCAGGTCAGTTCCCACCTCCTGCACCAGACAGCTCCTTTGACAGGTTGTATCCGCATGACTGTTACGACGATTGCCACTAATGTTCTTGTGTTAGATCTGTTCAGCACCTTTGGGTTGGAAATGCACGACCGTTTGTGGCCAGGTCATACTGCAGGACCTTTTCTCCTGCTTCAGTGTTTTCACATCCCTCAACTGGAGTCATTACATTTAAGGCATATGCCACGTTGCTTCCTTTGGCGACGTGAAGATTTTTTAAAGCACGTAACGTTCCTTTTGCGCTAAGAGATAAGCTTCTTCTCAATCTATAACGCCTGCAGGACGAAGGTATCCTGATCCCTGTCCCCATTAGACAGTGGACTGCTCCTATCATCATCGTCGTGGCATCAAATTGTTCACTACGGATTTGTAGAGACACCAGGTCACCATTAAAGCTCAGTCTGTCATAGACGCATACCTATAGTAGAAGATATCATGACATGCCTTAGCGGGAAAGTGTTTCCCAAAACTGATTTGCGCGACACGTATCTCCAACTTCCATTCGACTAAGCCTCAAGAAACATCTTAGTCATCAACAAGCCATTTGGCCTTTTCCAGTGTAATCAGTTTCCCTTCGGCATTGCCAGTGCACCAGCTATCTTTCAACGTTATTCGTAAGCGACGTGCAGGATCAGTCAATTGTTTGTGCAGTATTACTGTTACACGAAAACAATGCACAGGATCTGACCGCCGACTTAAACTCTTTATTCGATATGCTCTAGCCTGCGAATCTAAAGTATAATAAGCATAAATGCTGTTTCTTTGCACTGCAAGTGGAATATCTGGGCTCTGTGTTCAATGCATCAGGGATATGACCCACCTCGCGCTGTGTTGAGGCGCCGGCCGTGGTGGCCGAGCGGTTCTAGGCGCTACAGTCTGGAACCGCGTGACCGCTACGGTCGCAGGTTCGACTCCTGCCTCGGGCATGGGTGTGTGTGATGTCCTTAGGTTAGTTAGGTTTAAGAAGTTCTAAGTTCTAGGGGACTGATGACGTCAGAAGTTAAGTCCCATAGTGTTCAGAGCCATTTGAACCATTTGTGTTGAGACTATTAAGAAATTCCCATTCCCCAAAGACACTAAACAACTAAAATCTATGATTAGCCTGCTTAACTGTTATAGAAAATACATTCCTCATGCAGCAGCCATCGCAGAGCCGTTCCGTCAGCTTCATCGCATAAATGATAAGTGTAACCTTATTTCTGCATTCGACAAGGCTTTCTGCAATCTTAAACAAGCTTTCCTCCACCCAACATGTCTCACTGCCTACGATCCTTTCAAGCTCTTAATAGCAGCATCAGAACCTCTGACTGTGGGATGGAAATATCCTTTCTCATGTGGTCTATACTGGGGAATGCCCTATTACATTTGTCCCAAATACACTAATGCAGATGCAACGAAACTACAGCCAAATTGAGAAGGAAGCTCTAGCTATCTTGTTTGCATAAAAGAACTTCCATTAGCACATGTACGGCAGGCACTTCAATTGTTAACAGCTCATAAGCTTCTTTTGCCTCTCTTAAAGAGCAATTCCAATACCCCAACCAGGACGATGCACCACCTCCACCGTTGGGCACTGTTCCTTTCATAGTGCCTCTATGACTGTCGCTACAGTTCCATGGCACGACAAGTCAACGCTGATATCCCATCAAGACTGCCTCTGGGACAAGACCTGGAGTATGACACTGTGCCAGAAGTCTGTTTTCATACTGACGCTGAAGCGGTGGAGATAGTGGTCAGCTTCCCATTGGATTTGACAGTCATTGCCCATCAGTCTTCAGACGATCTAGTCATCTGGGAAATAATGAAATTAGTGGACAGGGTTGGACAGAAGGGCACAAGGCTCCAGGCCATACAGACGTGCAGGCATACCGGAATCATCAGAATGAACTATCCACCCTCAATAGCGTCCTCTTAATTTAAGAAGTCAGGGGTTGCTCCCCAGTTGTTATTCCACAAGCCCTTATAAGGAAGCTCTTGAGCGCAAGGTCGCAAGTTCAGTCTATAGAAAGGCTCATTTGAAAGTGTGGTGTTAACAATGACAGGAAAAATATAAGCTGCTAATGATTCACCATGTTCATCAGGAGGGCGACAGAAAATGCGTGCTTGGGCAGTGCAGAAATTGACCTTCTATGGAATGTGTGTATAACACTTCACAAAATGGACATGGTCAACATTCAAGAAATGTTCAAAAAGTCCATTAACTTGCACCATGAACACCGAATAAAAAATGGCGCGCTACAGTGACCACAAAGGTTCGCACCATGAAGATCAAAGGCGAACTCCTTGGTAGTTGCAAGCTGCGCAGGACCTTCACGTAGGTATCCACTCTTAAAGAATGTGTATAGAACCATACTAGTGTAACGGGCTGATGAGAACTCATGTAATGTGATGGCATGCAACCGAATGCGAAACAGTCTGTCGTGAAACTTATGGTGAAACTAGCTATCCTTTAGGGCGTAGCTGCAGATAGTGCGATAATATGTTTTATAGGCACGGAAAAAATAAACATCCCGACACTGAATTTGTCCAGTTGTCGTGTGGTTCCAGGTAGTATGAACTGCAATGTCACACACTTCTCAGGAGGGATAGTTTCTTCTAAAGGAGTATGATTTTTATACACAGACCAGGAATCAAGCAAATCCAAGTTATTTTGACCAGCTATTGGCCAAAATCAGCGCTCATGCCATATTTGTAGTTCCCTTACGCCCATTGTCCCACTCTTGCTCGCTGTGACGTAGATATTCCCTAGTGCCCTTGTAAGACCATGCGCACGAGAAGGAATCGTAGAGGCAGAGCACCTCCAACTTCTCGCAGCGCAATAATTAATGTTCCAGTCAGTTTTCCATCCAGATTAACAGTCGGCGTAGTTGTATACGAATGCGTTAAGGCACTGATTTTAGTTCATCTTTATACAACTCTCTTGGCACCTCTAATTTCCAGGGTTCCTTTCATATGTATTTCCTCTTCAAATTCCGATCTTTCGTAGTTGAAAACAAATTCATTACTAAACGATGGGATGCTGTGCATCGTCAAGTTGACGTTTTGTTTGAAATTTCGTTGCCATATGGCTTCCATTTCTGTAGCACTGTTTGAAGTTATGCAGCCAACCATCCACTGGTTCCCTCGAAATCACTGTACTCCGTGTCGTGCGCCATCTGATGTCCATAATGTAGAGGGTCACATCACGTACATGCTGTAAATTGGTGCACCCTATACTCTCTTGAATACCATAGTTTTTCTTATGCGCCACACGATCATATTGCTACGGACTTATTCGAAATCTGTTCATAATTGTATTTTTGCTATGCTGCGCATGATCTTCAATGTATGTAATTATGTTTAGTACCCGTTCCTTGGACAACAATTGTCCTTTACTGTGTTTCACTGTGGACGGGATTTGTGGCTCCCTGTCCGACAAGAATGATGAACTACGTGACTCGACATCTGTTTCAGTATCACTTTCACTTGTTAAGCACGTATCATCATCATCATTGTACTTCTCATGTACATTATCCACACAGTCGAGCGTATACGATACTACACATTCCACTGACTCATCTTGTAGAAACGCTAATATTTCGTCTGCCACTTCTTTCTCACTCTTCAAAGTTCCTTGTGTTCCTTTCTGACTAAATTTCAAGTTCGGCAACTATTGTTATAGATATAACGCAATGTTTGCTTTGTTTATGGCTGCCATTGCTCTGCTTTGTATCAACACCACTAGCACTGTAGTACTGTTGTGAGTTATTCGTCGACTGAGCAGTTCAACTACGCTCTTTAGCCTCATGCTGTGCTCAACACTGAATACCTCCAGTCCCGCCCACTGTCACAATTAGCAGCTAATATTGTGGCTGAATGGTAGACAACATGTGGGGCGTCGAATGCCATGAACATCATCGGCCTTTGGCGACCTCACACTCAAGGTGTTCCTTTTTAGACAGTACTTTCTGAAGCACCTCCATGAAGGCCATTGGGGAATAATCCTCGCCACGTGGGTGGCTTATCAACAAGTTTACTGAAGAGCTGTTTACAATGACATCGCCAAAATGGTAGCAGCATGTGCATATCGTCAAAGCAAACATACAGCTCCAGCCGTCAGCATTTTCCCTGGACAGGCACAACATCACCATGGTCCTGTCTCCAAATGGACTTCGTGAGGGTCGTGGTTGTCCACACACATCACGAATGACTTTGATGTCATCAGCAAAAACAATTCAAGCACTTTCTTGCATTTTTTCCATCGAGAGACTCCTGGAACCCATCATTACAGACAACAGCCCTCATTTCACGTCAGCTGAATTTGGCACTTTTTGTTCAGAAAACAGCGTTGTCCTAGTTCACACGGCACTGTCTATCCTGCTTCTAAAAGTCTCACAGAGACGTTTGTCCGCATCTTCAAAACGCTGTTGTCAAAGTTGTACCATCACCACATGCTTGACGATATGCTCACATTATTCTCGGCGTCCTCTTCCATGCCAAAAAACTGCATGGCACGCCATATTGTCCAAAACTTTCTGTTATTTATCCTACTGATCCCTCCTCCCCTTGTCGGCATACAAACTGCCACTGATACCCTGTTTAGGATGCCGTCTGGGTCCTTATCTTCTCCAAGGGCCACCACCACTGATGTTCTGGTTTATGTTAGAATAGTCGAAGTACAACTCCAGATGCCGAAACCACATCTAGCAGGTGTGCCCTCGCACTGTGCCAGTCTCACAGATCAGACGTTTTCCTCAACTTTTTGTTCCAGAGTCGGACATCTGAACACCCAGAGCCATCGAAACGAACTTTCATGCACTAACACAACCAGCCACGTGGCCCCTGGAAGCTGAGAAGGGCAAGCCTCCCACGACATTGGCGCTTACATAAATGGATGTCAACAACAGCCCTACAGTTTTGCTGATTCTGCAGGTCGCTGGCGGGGAGCCTCCCACCTCCTGGGACTTCGAGATGTGCCATAACCTCTCATCCATTATGAGGGTGGGATGAGGTATTAATGTGATGATGGACCTCATCACCTCTCACACAGCAACCAGTCATACATCAGCAACCAGCGGGTGGCCTACATGGCAAGCCACAGTGGCCATTTCAACAGACGACAACCAAAGAGGTTCAAATGCCCACCTATCTCGTAGGTGGTAGAAAAATCACCACAAGAACTCGTTGTCCTGACAGACCTACTTGCCTCTGCAGGATCATGTGGCTAAAAATAGCTCTGGCAGTATCCTGGCGCCTTCCCAGTATTTAAGTTGGCGCCAGGGCATTACCAAGCCAGTTCAGTCCTAGTGACCTCTCTGAACGAGGCCTCAACTGCAGTTTCAATTTATCAATCAGTCTCATTTAGGAACCATCGAGCCTTCAGTTTGTTCCGCAAACCATCACCCTACCGAAAGCCACTGTTACATGAAGCAGCCAACGCCATTGGCGGTCCTCACCGAGACACGATCTCTTCTGCGCAGATTTGTGTGGACATTGGTATTAGGCTATCGCTGTGTTGTGTTAATGAAATTTCTATTCATTTTTTAATCAAGAGTTTACCTTGTTATTCATTTTGTCCTTAATCCGTTCAAGCCAATTCTATGACTTTTGGTGATGACCTGATCCAGTCAAGAACTGTTAATGTCTTTGGGTTGTAACTCTGA
This sequence comes from Schistocerca serialis cubense, assembly GCF_023864345.2. Lineage (NCBI taxonomy): Eukaryota > Metazoa > Arthropoda > Insecta > Orthoptera > Acrididae > Schistocerca > Schistocerca serialis. Next base: position 783,197,001 of record NC_064640.1, read on the forward strand.
CTCCAAAAAGGTGATATTCATTGTTTACCTGGGCTTTATTTCTTGGGTGGTTTCATCAGGACAGTACACATCATGAATAAATACTGTGCAGTCCTCCTTTCTCTCTGTCTAGCATCGATACCTGGTGTTGTGTGCAATCATATAGGTTTTACCCAAGAGTTTGCTCATAGAGTGTTTCAGTTAGTATTTCATCTGTAATTGCTAATGGAATATAGTACATTATTAGCAATGGTTAGATTTTTTGAGGTGAGCCATTTTAAAAGTTGAATTAATTCGAGACATCTGTCGACAATTACATACTGTAGCAATGAATAAAGTGCAACATATCACCAGTTTAGTGCAACAACAAGCAGTGAGCAGCAATGCCATCTAGAACAACTACCTCGTAGTACAACACAAAAGCCACCATCCCATATCTTGCCTCACACCATGTCACGTCACAGAGTTTATGCATGTGTGGTATGTGCATGAGACCTCCACCATTGGTCACATGATATATGGAGAAACGTTTCTTGGATTGAAAAGTCACAACACACACTGGTGCATGTCTTTGGCAGGACTCACGTACGTCAAAAACTGACCAAGACATCTACCATCATACCTCACTACCAGACTATACAGGAACCTACCATCAGATCATGTAAGTCCATTTGTTTGCCTACAGTATCCCCACAGGCGGCATCTACATTTAGCAAGGTAGTGCACCACCCTGTCACTTACGGATGTATCAAAATGCTTTGATGAATACAGAAATAAGATTGTATGTGTAGCTTGTTAGGTCACGTGACCTCATGTGTAGCTTGTTATGTCACGTGACCTCATTCCTAGTAAGCACACTCATAACACCGTCAAACGACATGTGCACGGCTTGTAGCCACCTCTGACCAATCTGCGTGTGTACAAAAGATGAGTGAACACGGAATAGGGTGATTCTCAACAACTTCAGGGTGGAGTAAATGATGAGGTGTAACTGCTGTCTGCAGAGCTAAAGTACTACACACAACTAGATTAATTCAGTTCCTCACGACTGTTAGTTGTGAACTACAACAGCTTCTGAAATTGCATAAAAATCATTTCTCGCCACTTTCAGTTTCCTATTAGAGGTGGCAGAGCGTTTTTTAGTGTCTTTTGTCCAGCTTGAGATGATAGGCAAATCATCTACTCTCGTTGTCATTTATATGTTGTGGTCTGGACCTCCAGAATGAATGATTATCTCACAACGGCAGGTGTTTTTCATCTCCTGTTGGAAATAATTGTGGAAGGTTCTGACAGGAAACAGCACTTTGTTCGAGGAATACTATTTGTGGGAGCAGGAAACTGCCAATGAAAATTCCTGTATTCTGCTTAGGTTGGTTGGCTGCAAGGAATGGATGTTTAAACAATTCCGTTAAGCACTTTTAGAGCTCACGGATTCAGAATTACAGCAGACAGCCCACGCCGTGTATAAGAGGTTGTGAGACTACGGTTGAGTTATAATCATAGTCTTGTGACGCTGTGAAGATTTGAACCCAGTGACAAGATCATGTGAAATATTATGAGAAAGTCATGAAATGGGTATTATCGAACATCTTAACCTGAACAGCGGTAGGCCAATCAAACATGAAATATGGATACCAAATCTCACACAGAAATAACGAGAAAACGTATCATCAAATTATGGAATGCAACTAAATATCAGATTCAGTTCCTGTTTATTGCTAAAAGGCAAGGATTTTACTTCAAACGTAAATAGATAATACAAGTAATTACTAAATGCACAATGATTCAAATGAATTGCTGAACATACAGGCTAACACCGTGGCACAGGTGAGTGGAATTGGGAAGGAAATGCTAATAATGCTGTATAATTTGCTATATCCATATAATCAACCAATAACTGCTGAATTAGTTAACAGATTAAAGGAAAGACCCAGAAAAATACATATGAGCACCAGAACCCTCACTTAAGCGCATGTTCAGTTCAACTTGACGAGTGTGTGAATTTATTCAGAAAAGCAAGATCCTAATTCGAAATAAATAAAGTTGGATCTGCTTCGTCACATCTTCTTGCCATTGTTCCAAAATTCAAATACAGAGAATGGCTGCAGAGGTAGCTGACAGTCGCAGGTTCGGCCCCAGTATCTGTGATCGGCTAGATTCTCAAAACTACTGTGAGCTAAAGTGTCACCTGCTGGAAGTGCAGGCGAAGACATGGTGTTCCGTCTCCGGAGCTCTAAGAAGAATTGTTCATATCCTATTCGATTCTAAAAAATTTTACTGCTTCTGCCAGCACTGAATTGTGGTTAACCAATCGCTGTGGGCCTTCCAGGTTACATCCAATGAAAAATTCTTAAAAATACTAGCAATCTCCTTCCTCTTAACGAATCTGCTGTGATTAACCAGAAATACACATTTCACTCAGAGTCTACATCTACATCTATATCTACATCCATACTCAGCAAGCCACCTGACGGTGTGTGGCGGAGGGTACCCTGAGTACCTCTATCGGTTCTCCCTTCTATTCCAGTCTCGTATTGTTCGTGGAAAGAAGGATTGTCGGTATACTTCTGTGTGGGCTCTAATCTCTCCGATTTTATCCTGCCTCCTCGAGGCAGAAAGAAGAAATTATCTCTCACTGTGAGCTTGATTTCACGTTTCAGTCAATGATAGTGGCTGCACATAGACACTTAAAAGTTTTCATGCCCGTTGCAAAATTAATTTTGGTGAACCAATCCAGGAGCACCCTTACAAAACTCTTGCCTCAATGACTGCTGAACTTCTTTGAGTCCAGCAGATTCCTCTCACTCTGAATGTTTCATGCTTTCACATCCCGTTGCAGATACCTATCTTTATAGAAAGTATTCTTTTTCATTGCCTCTCAGAATGCCAGTTTTTCAATTTGCCGAGTTCCACACTGGGGCACCGTGGCCATCACAAAGAGCAGCCGTTGCCCAATGCAAACCTGCCAGTGACTCTACCTTTTAGGGAAAGAACAGTTTTATGATCTGTTAACTATTCTAGACCTGCAGCGCTCGCATTCTCACAGTCAGCCAGTAGACTCACACAGAAAAATTACACATATCTTTCATCACCATACAGAAATGAAGAAGTACTTAGAAATGAAATGAAGATGTACTCACTAAATTCAGTTGCTTGCACACTTCGTGTGTCACTTGTAATTTGAATTGATTTGGTACTCTAATCTGAATAGTGCTTTATAATCAGGTTACGTAGCAGTTTTGTAAGAACCTCTTCCTTGGCTTCAAATGAATGCTGATCACTACGGTCGCAGGTTCGAATCCTGCCTCGGGCATGGATGTGTGTGATGTCTTTAGGTTAGTTAGGTTTAAGTAGTTCTAAGTTCTAGGGGACTGATGACCTTAGAAGTTAAGTCTCATAGTGCTCAGAGCCATTTGAACCAAATTAATGCTGACGTACTTGTGCAGGGACTTGTCTATGGCACAACTTCATCAAAGATACACCGAAGTGACAAAAGTCATGGGGTAGCGGATATGTACACATACAGATGGCCATCTTATTGAGTACACAAGGTATAAAGGGACAGTGCATTGTTGGAGCTGTCATTTGTACTTAGGTGATCCATGTGAAAAGGTTTCCTACACGGTTATGGCCGCATGACGAACATTCTATTTTAGAAATCGTCATGGAATTCATTATTCCGAGATCCATAGTGTCAAGAGTGTGCCGAGAATACCACATTTCTGGCGTTACCTTTCACCAAAGGTAACGCAGTGACCGACGGCATTCAGTTAATGACCGAGAGAAGTGGCGTTGGTGTAGAGATGTCAGTGATGACAGACAAGCAAAATGCGTGAAATAACCAAGAAATCAATGTGGGGCGTACGAGAAACGTATCCGTTAGGACAGCGCGACGAAATTTGGGGTTAATGGGCTATGGCAACAGACGATCGAACCACGTGCCGTTGCTAGCAAGACGACATCGCCTGCAGCACCTCTCCTGGGCTCTTGACCATTACCAGATGGACCATAGACGACTGGAAAATCGTGGCCTGGTCAGATGAGTTCCGATTTCAGTTGGTAAGAGCTGATGGTAGGGTTCCAGTATGGTGCAGACCCCACGAAGCCATCGACTCAAGCTGTCAACAAGACACTGTACAAGCTGGTGGTGACTCCATAATGGTGTGGGCTGTGATTGCATGGAATGGACTGAGTCTTCTGGTCCAACTGAACTCACCATTGGCTGCAAATGATTATGTTTCGCTACTTGAAGACCATTTGCACCCATTCATCGACTTCATGTTCGGAAACAACGGTGGAATTTCTGTGGATGACAGTGCGCCATGTCACAATGCTACAGATGTTCAGGATTGATTTGAAGAACGTTCTGGACAATTCGAGTGAACGACTGGACCACCCAGATCGCCGGTCATGAATCCTATGGAATATTTATGAAACGTAATCGTGAGGTCAGTTGATGCTCAAAATTCTGCTCCGGCAACACTTTTACAATTACGGACGGCAACAGAGGAAGCTTTGTTCAGTATTTCTGCTGGGGACTTCCAGCTACACTACTGGCCATTAAAATTGCTACACCAAGAAGAAATGCAGATGACAAATGGGTATTCAGTGGACAGATAAATTATACTAGAACTGACATGTGATTACATTTTCACGCACTTTGGGTGCATACATCCTGAGAAATCAGTACCCAGAACAACCACCTCTGGCCGTAATAACGGCCTTGATACGCCTGGAGATTGAGTCAAACAGAGCTTCCATGGCGTGTACAGGAACAGTTGCCCATGCAGCTTCAACACGATACCACAGTTCATCGAGAGTAGTGACTGGCGTATTGTGACGAGCCAGTTGCTCGGCCACCATTGACCAGACGTTATCAGTTGGCGAGAGACCTGGAGAATGTGCTGGCCAGTGCAGCAGTCGAACATTTTCTGTATCCAGAAAGGCCCGTGCAGGACCTGCAACATGTGGTCGCGCAATATCCTGCTGAAATGTAGGGTTTCGCAGGGATCGGATGAAGGGTGGAGCCACTGATCGTAACACATCTGAAATGTAACGTCCACTGTTCAAAGTGCCGTCAATGCGAACAAGAGATGACCGAGACGTGTAACCAATGGCACCCCATACCATCACGCCGGGTGATACGCCAGTATGGCGATGACGAATACACGCTTCCAATGTGCGTTCACCGCGATGTCACCAAACACGGATGCGACATGCTGCTGCAAACGTCGTCGAACTGTTCGTGCAGATGGTTGTTGTCTTGCAAATGTCCCCATCTGTTGACTCAGGTATCGAGACGTGCCTGTACGATCCATTACAACCGTGCAGATAAGATGCCTGTCATCTCGACTGCTTATGATACGAGGCCGTTGGGATCCAGCACGGCGTTCCGTATTACCCTCCTGAACCCACCGATTCCATATTCTGCAAACAGTCATTGGATCTCGACCAACGCGAGCAGAAATGTCGCGATAGGATAAACCGCAATCGCCATAGGCTACAATCCGAGCTTTATCAAAGTCGGAAACGCGATGGTACGCATTTCTCCTCCTTACACGAGGCATCACAACAACGTTTCACCAGGCAACGCCGGTCAACTGCTGTTTGTGTATGAGAAATCGGTTGGAAACTTTCCTCATGTTAGCACGTTGTAGGTGTCGCCGCCGGCGCCAACCTTGTGTGAATGCTCTGAAAAGCTAATCATTTGCATATCACAGCATCTTCTTCCTGTCGGTTAAATTTGGCGTCTGTAGCAGGTCATCTTCGTGGTGTAGCAATTTTAATGGCCAGTAGTGTACTTGTGAGTCCATGCCATGTCGAGTTGGTGCACTGCGCCGGGGAAAAGGAGGGCCGACATCATATAGGGAGCTATCCCATGACTTTTGCCATCTGCGTGTGTTTTACTTTTCCTTTGGTTTCTGTTTTTCATTTTTTGTTCTTGAGTACGTTGGAGTAATGTGCTTCATGGCACGGATTATGGGATCGTGGTGTGTATCATATTGCCACGGCCACAATTTCACACTCATACTTAAATATAAGCCACCACACAAGTATTCTCCTCTGCTGGTCTCAGGGTAAGCTTTTATATGAGTACATGTAAACATGGGAACACCAGCTCACCTAATTCCATTCACACTTTATTATTTTACAGTTATTAAAAATGGCATTGCCTTCCAATTCTGTCACAAATGCATGGCTTATTAATCAACAGTCATTTACACTCATCATTGAATAAACACTTACTCTTAGTATATCACACTTCTACTCATGGCCGGCCGGGGTGGCCGAGTGGTTCTAGGCGCTACAGGCTGGAACCGCGCGACCGCTACGGTCGCAGGTTCCAATCCTGCCTCGGGCATGGATGTGTGTGATGTCCTTAGGTTAGTTAGGTTTAAGTAGTTCTAAGTTCTAGGGGACTGATGACCTCAGCAGTTAAGTCCCATAGTGCTCAGAGCCATTTGAACCGTCTTTCTACTCATGACAAAAACAATTAAGAACAGTAAACACTTCAATAAAACGATATATAATACAGATCAGTACAAAAGTTCATATTGCTACACAGCAGATCTGCAGGTATGCAAATAATTTTTTTTTTAAATCGTTAGTTGGCATAGGTGGAAGAGAGTCAGATCCGGCTCACAATCAGTAACTGGGGCACGCTAAGAGTGCCAGTGTTGCAGAAGGCAGAGTGCCGCTCATAATACATTTCCACACCCTGCCAACTCTTAATCAAGGAGTACAAACGGCGTAGTATGTCATTCTGCCAGCTTTGCAATACAGAGTCATAATATGTAACATCCCAACTCAGCCACTCCAGGGCGTCTTAGCACTGACACAAACTGTGAATGCAAGGCGAACTGGCAGTAACTGAGACAACACGGTGTGGACAAGTCTGGTTACATCTCTGGATAAGAGGGAAAATGACAGTATTGTCGGCCACGATGACATTATGTCCAGTTTAAATACCCTAAATACCTCCATTATAGAATCTTTAATCTCGGTGTCTGGTCGTCCCATCTGCATCTCTGATTCCGATCGAATGACAGTCTCGCTAGTTACAGGGTAACTTGGTTGACAAATCGTGATGTGCTGCCTACTGTCAAGAGAAGACTTTACTTTCAAACCAGCAGCCATCCAACAGTAGAGGAACTTAGCCGCTGAAAGCAGCCACTGCTCTTTGCTCTCGTCCATAGCTGATAGAAGATGTGGACGAGCCTGGGTTTTCATCTGTTGAAGTATCGTACCAAGCGACCGCAAACTACCGCCTACAACCTGTTGGGCGTGACACCAAAGTACGGGCAGTAGTGAGACAAAGCGAGTATCAGCACTCATTGTGAGTTGCCTACATCAGGGACAAGTATACACTCAGAGGCAAACCTATTGTTCTCTTTCGACTGACAGGTCCTTAACCTATTTTTTCTGTTAAGAGGATTATGACCCTCTGGGGATAATCCATCCTTCTGAGGAACTGAGAAACCTCCCATCCTTCCCCTCCCCTGCCATCCCACTCTCGCTCCACCACCCCTCTGTGAACTCCCTTCACTGATACAGGCACGATTTTGGTATCAATACAATGACTAAATAATTAAATCGATCTATTAATTAACATATCCCCCTCTGGGGAACCCCCAGGCATCCCCTTCCCCCTCCCCTTTCTGTAAATTGGCGGGAAAAAGACTCAATTGATCGGCCATTCGGCGGAAAATCGATTGCAGTGTATGAAATATCTTTTAAACAGTTCCTGGTAGACAAGGCAATGTGTGGAATATTGTTTATTTAAACAAATTTATACAATACAAGGCAGTGTTTGGATTATTGCTTATTTATTTATTTAAAGAAATTGGCGGGAAATCAATTGAAATACGTGTAATATTGTTTATTTAAACATTTTGAGGACAACAAGACAGTACAGAATATTTAAAAATTGTGCCACTTTTTTATCCCGATTGCGTAAGGAAGCACGTTATTACCTCTACCCCCTCATACCACCTCAATTTCCACCCACATTTTGGTGTATTTTCCCTCAGTTTATACATATTTTCCGTCATTTTTCGTAATTTTATCGATTTTAGGTCACTTCTGTCCATACGATCATGACATCACTTCTAGCCATATACTCTAAAATTGCTTGTAAATGTAATACAGTTGTCAACACCTAGCGCAAATGCACTATTTTACAAGTCTAATGTCATTGTATGGCACAGTACTGTAATGCATTCAGTACACCTCTAACCACATATTCTACAGCTGCAGTGTTTTGGCTCTGTTTCCTGTACGTCTGTGTCTCTACATATACAAATGTGGGGGAGTTTGAGGGGGAATGAGGGAGTACTTGCATGTCTTCCACTTGGTGGAGGAACATTCTTGTACGTGGGAACGAGTGTGCCACAGCAAGAGGAATACAATAAAAAGTTGACATGGAAGTACCTGGAAGCAGGAGAACAGTCATTTTTCGTCGAGAGTGATAGGACAGTTGGAATAGAATGTTTAACGTGGATGACCACCAAATGTAGGGTAATTAATATACAGTATATCAGGTCACAAAGTTATCGGCCACCAGCCTATAAATTTTTATAAAGCGTCCTTAGCTACAGAGCGTTGTATTATCAGCTGGGGTGACTGCAATATACAACTATAGAATGGATATCGTGTTTGACGCTGTACAGGATTGTTTACGTGTTTTAAACCCTAAATATCAGTATTTACAGTGTGCTTCTCCGTACTCTCCACCAATCACAACCATGCGATGGCAGCTAACAAATACCTCACAAACAGTTGCTGTATAATTTGTAACAACATACTACTGTCTGTCTTTTGAGGTGTCAATGATACATGCAATTTGACTGCTGTCTTTGATGCTTTCCTGGAAAAGAGAGCCATTTGCCTATAAATTGACATGGATCCGCGTAGAAGGATGATAGAAAGTAGATGGAGTGATCAGTTGAGAAGGGTTGTAAAGAGATATGATTTAATGGTAGACTGATGATGCATTCTAGAGAGAAGAAGATGATACTACAGGTCATACATCACGCATTTAACCATCTTCTTTCCGTTGTTCTCTCGGGGTATATCAGTTGTGTGGTATAACTTGCGATCGAATCATACACAATTGCGTGTTATGTGAGTCACTTAGAGCACTATCTACCTACGATCGTTAACAACAAACCTCTCCATACCACAGTCATCAGAGGACTTCCAACTCATTTGTAATGAAACATGTCCTTCGATGGAAAACGTGTTTCGCTACCCTCCTCTAGACAAATGAAGATGTATGTCGAAGTATTCCATTTCTCTGCCACATCTTGAACATAAACCGAGTCTTCAGTTTCATAGAAGTACGAAGCAACTGTTACTATACTTTTCATGGTCATCCTATCCAAATTGAATGGACGTTGATCATCAGGGAGAGGCCAAGTCTTAGGACTTTTCTGTAGGTTGGTGTATAAGATGCGCAAATATTCCCACAGAAAATGAAACAGCAGAGCGGTATGTCAGCAATATGACCATATACATATGGAAAACTGCGGAAAAAATATGAAAATGACATAAAACCGGTAAAATTCGAGGAAATCCCGGTATAATCACAAAAAATTGATGTGAGATACGTAAAAATTGAGGAAGATACGATGAAATATGTAAAATCGCGAAACCTAAGTCTGCGACTCCCATTCATATGGAGAAAGATGGGCAATAGTAATCATAAACTATGGACAATGATCGAAGTTCTAGAAATATGTAGACTGGTGTAGAACGCTATCTGAATGTTCGAGAATCAGCCATGAATGAACGTACTGCACAGTTATCTATTTGCTTCTCGCAAAGTAGTGGAGGGGTGGATTAGTGATGATATAGAAATTGAGAAACATGCTGTGGTGTCAGTGGTCATCATTGAAATTACGATGGAGACAGAGCCCTGGTGGGAGCAGCTCCTTCCGTGGATGGCCTGCACTGAAACATGTACATGACCACAATATGAGGAATCAGTCGAAGTGGAAGACCTAAACATCTACTACCACCTCACTGTGGAAGGTGGGTTTAAATGTACAGGTCAACAGTCTGACCTTCAGGCGGCTGTTTGAAAATGGCCCACAATGCCGCAAACTCTTTCAGTTTCCATATGTTGTAACGTCTTCCGCATTTTCTGTCAATAAGGAACACCGCCTCTGTCTTTTATTTCAATCAACCTGTGTACTGTGGGAGCACCAACATAGTTTAGACCATGCAGTGTCCAGTTTTCTGTGAGAGCCAATGGATCAAAACGTATTAATGTTGGTTTAGCATCTGACACAGATCTCTAAGTTGTGGTGGAAAAATAAAATGTATGGCGGAGCACAACGCTGTAGTCATATATTCCTTGGATGTGTTGTAGCAGAAAGAAACGATGCATCATGTTCGAACAACACAGGGATCTTCTCTTGCAATATTCCTTGGATGTGTTATAGCAGAAAGAAACGATGCATCGTGTTCGAACAACACAGGGATCCTCTCTAGCGATTGATAGTCTGCGGGATGTAGTCCTCCTACAGTACAGATGATGAAACTTTACACTACTCTGTGTAAGTGACTTCAATCACTGGCCTCGTGCTCTGGTGGACCAGTACATATATAGTTAATGGGATCATCACATATGGTCAGTGCCAGCATGCAGACATAATTTGTTTCCTGATATATTGGAAGATAGGGATGTGGTAATATCTTATCGAGTTCTCTACTGGGTGACGTTAGCTGATTCTTTATAGTTAATAGTTTTTCTCTCTTGGATGGTAAAAAATAACGAGGAGGAGAGAATGTTTGGGTGACAGACATGAATGCACCCTGAGAGATGCAGATCTCCTTCAGACTGCAGTACGTAGTTTGGCGACGCACTGCAATGCAGTAGCAAAATCCTCATCCTTCTTCTAGTTCCTTTATGATGTGCTGTCTTTCTAATTTTCCCAATAAGGGCACCACCATAACTGCTCATACTGTCTTTTCTACTACCTCATGTCGCAGGAGAAAGCTTGGTTTGGTGCTGGCCTTACACATTGCACACAGTTGGTTGAGCCATGACAGCCTGTTCCCATTTCCACCGGATGGTCAAAACACGGTCCTGTCGCATTAACTCAGCTCTCCCTGTTTCTCCATGGGATGCAGAAGGTCTTCGATACAGTGCTCTCTTACTTCCATTCGGTTCTGACTTAAATTGGAGCGATCACATGAACAAAGCTGCAGAGACTGAGCAACAGTTACACGATGCAAAGACACTGTCTAAAAAAACCCATGCTTGAGTTTTGCTGTATGGGATTCTAAGCAGATAAGTTAGAAAAAAGTGACCTGTTTAGAGATATGAGAGTGGCACGAATAGGATTCACTGGTGACTAACCATTAAAAGACGTCTCCACAGGATCCAAAGCCATGGTTGAATGGATAGACTTGATTCCAAATCACAGACAGGATTTCTACCAGAAAGAATAACACTATCAGCGACGCTTGTGTTTGCCTGTAGAACCAAGATCGCTTTTTGTACAGGATGACAGCAACATAGTCGTTGTGATTGCGTTTTTAATAGCACAATTCTTACGTGTAATGTATGTCGCCAGCAGTAGAAGTCTTCTGTGGTCAGCTTCAAATGTCAGTTCTCAGTTCCTCGAAAAGAACATCGTCTTCCCTCCAGGGATTCCCATTTGAGCGACGTGGTGAATGTAATCCCACTGCTGAAAAAAAAATACTCGCCATGCAAAGTGACTCTCATGGTCAATTTAATTAATTAGTCTATCAATTTAACATCAATGACGTGCCACCTGGTGGGCGGAAGCGATGTCTGGGATGCCACAGATATGATTCTTAACTGTGAGCGATAATCAGGCGTTGTTTTTTTTTATTGTGACGATATCTTTTAACGAAATTTCGATCTCCCGCTCACGCAGGGAGAGACGACCATTGTAATAAAATCAGATTTATTACCGAATTTATAACTAAATAGTAGAAGCCTGATATGTATAACTTCTCTGTGCTGTTACCTTAACAGACTTCGTATGAGGTGAGGCATTTGGCACTTTAAGGGAGTTCGAAAGCGAGGAGGCGTCCTGTGACAGTGGTAGATCTTAGCACTCCATCATAAGCCAAAAATGAGTTTAATACTCTAGTACCATGATCCGTGATATAACACATAAGAAAAGATTTTTCCTACCTAACGAGAAAATACTTAGAGGAAATGTAGCCTATGCCTAATTTTCACAAATAACGATGCTTTAGCGATGTGAAAAAGTGTGTATTCCTCGATTTCTTCTGTCTTCGGAAATGACTTTTATAAAAGGGAGAACTCTACATTTCCTGTGAGAAATTGGAGGCGTATGGTCAACAGTTTCGCTCTCTCGGATTGGGTAAGGTGGGTTTTTTAAACTGGGGGTCTCTGTCGGGTGTAATTGGTTAGAGCTACAGTATATATCCAAGCCACAGCTGTTTGTTTTGCAGTACACAGCGGCTGGTTGCAAGTGTGGTCATGAGAAGTTGGCAAGCAGAAGTAATGGACTAGCTTAGCCTACGATTGGCGGTTAGGTACAAAGAATGCACCAGCTTGTCTGCTCTAGACTGTGATAGTGGGGGCTAATGAAGTGACTAGTGTGCTGGGTGAGCAGGGATAGAAGTGGGTGGTGGACTCTGGCATACATGTATGTCCACGACTCCAGCTGCAGCTGTGGTGGTAGTTTTCACTGACCTCTGAGCGCCAGCGGTATACGAGGGGATTGGCGCACAGCGTGTGGAAGTTGGGACATGACGGCGCGGGATGAGCAAGTGTTTCATCAAACTCTGTGAAACCTGGGTTGTTGCAGGATCGAATTCCGCCAAATATTTCCAATCCTAGTAGCCACCAATAGGAAGCAAGGAGAAACTGTCCCACACAATGAGTATCAATGGGGGGGTGTAAAGCTAGCTCGCCTCCACGTGGTGCACCCCAGGTAACGCTAAATGAGCTAGCACATAATGGCAGTCGGACAAACCGTGAAAGGTTCTCCTGACTATGCAAGTAGACACAAAAAACGTCCTCCTAAGGATATGCCAACAAGGAAACTTGGACCTACGGTCCGAATCTGCCATCTCAACATAGAGAGCATAAGCTATTCTAAGTGCCAATACTTATCAAAACTACTGAAGAAAGACAACATTGATCTGATCGCCATTCAGGAAACACATTGTAGTACTGAAGTACAACTGCGGAAAAGGGGCAAAATACCCGGATTTGAATTACTTGGTGCCACTTACCACCATACCCATGGTGTTGCAACCTACATCAGACATGATATAGAAAATGCCTCCCTTATCTCCACGTCGTCAGGTGATGGAATCCATAATGTCACAGTAAAAATTGGGAGCGTAACCGTTACAAATATTTATAAACCTCCAACCACTCCATGGCCAAGATCAGTAATTCAGGCTCAACCTCACCCAGCAATCTATCTGGGAGACTTCAATAGCCACCACGAACAGTGGAAATATAAGGTGTGTGATGCTAATGGTGAACCCTTGGTGAAATGGGCTGAAAATGAAAATCTTAACCTTATCTTTGATGCGAAAGACCGTTACACATTCAGATCAGCTGCCTGGGAGCAGGAATACAACCCGGATCTATGCTTCACCTCAACTGACGGAAATAACCAACCACTACCAGCTTCCCGTAAAGTCCTGTGCGACTTTCCTCATAGCCAGCACCGACCAGTCATTATTGAAATTGGCAGCCAAATCCCACTGGTGACTTCCATGCCTTACCCCCGATGGAATTTCAAGAACGCAAATTGGGAAAAGTACTCTCGAGACCTTGATAAATGTCTAGGATGGATACCACCTACCCATAAAAACTATAGAAGATTCATCGGAGCAGTAATAAGCACTGCCAAGAAGCACATCCCTAGGGGATACCGACGAGAGTATGTCCCAGGGTGGTACAAAAACAGTGACGAGCTCTACCAGCGCTTCCTCAAGACGGGCGACAAAGAACTGGCCGATGACCTTCTCCACAGTCTTGATACTGCAAGACAACGTAAATGGACAGAAGCAATGGAGAGCCTGAATTTCCAGACTTCAAGCCGACAAGCATGGACCCTGTTAAGGAAATTAGGAAGTGGAGCACCTATTCAAAGACAGACAGCAAACGTCTCCCCAAACACCATGGCATCTCATATAGTGGCCACGTCCAGAGCCCCTAGTGACAGAGCACACACGATCAAGATAAAACGAGAACTCAGGAATCTGAGGAATAAGGCGACAGAAACTGAATACGCTCTCCCTTTCTCACTCGAAGAAATAGAAACAGCACTCAAAGAGGTCAAGCCAGGGAAAGCACCAGGACTCGACAGCATTAACCCAGAACTCCTGATACACTGCGGTAAATACACAAAACTCTGGCTGGCGAGATTCTTCACTGACATCATCCAAACCGGTAATGTGCCTAGTGACCTCAAAAGATCGAAAATAATAGCCATCTTAAAACCAGGGAAACCAACAAACACACCGAAGAGCTACAGGCCCATAGCACTACTGTCAGTAATATATAAATTGTTAGAAAGGCTCATCTACAATAGAATCTGCCAGAAAATACTCAATGCTATACCAATCGAACAAGCAGGTTTCAGACCAAACCGCAGCTGTGTCGATCAAGTTCTCTCACTCACGACGTACATTGAAGCTGGGTTCCAAAGAAAGCTTAAAACCTCTGCAGCATTCATAGACCTGTCAGCTGCCTACGACACAGTCTGGAGAGAAGGCATGATTTATAAGTTCCTCCGCATAATCCCATGTAAACTAACAGCTCGCCTACTAAACAACATGCTGAATGACAGAACGATCCAAGTCACCATGGGTTCAGATATTAGTTCACCGAGGAAATTAAAAAATGGCCTACCTCAAGGATCGGTGCTTGCACCACTCCTCTTCAATCTCTACATTGCAGACATACCGGAAACAAGATCAAAGAAGTTTGGCTACGCCGATGACTGGGTCCTTGCAACGAGAAGTCAGTCATTTGAAGGGGCAGAGGAGACCCTAACAGCTGACTTGGAGAAGATGGGAGAATATTTCCGAAAATGGCACCTGCAACCTAACGCCAACAAAACAGAAGTATCATGTTTTCACCTAAACAATAAAGCGGCTAAGAGGGAGCTCAGAATAAAATTCGAGACCACATGGCTTACCCACAATAAAACCCCAAAGTACCTAGGTGTGACCCTCGATAGAACACTCTCTTTCAAAGGTCACCTAATGAAAACAGCAGAGAAACTAAAAACAAGGAATAACATTATACAGAACCTCTGTGGAACGACATGGGGAGCGGCAGCTACTACGTTACGGACATCAGCCTTAAGTCTCGTCTTCTCAGCTGCCGAATATTGTGCGCCGGTATGGCTAAACAGCCCCCACACCCATAGAATCGATGCACAGCTCAATAACACATTGAGAATGATCGCTGGTGTAATAAAGACTACACCCGTGGAATGGCTCCCAGTACTAAGCCACATACCACCCCCTAACCTACGCCGCACAAACGCTCTTATAAGAGAGTACAAAAAGATAATGAGCAATCGGAATCTACCCATCCATGAGAATTTTGAGGATGCCACCCAAAGCCGCCTCCGCTCCAGAAGGTCACCCATCAGAACCGCAATAGCCACATCTGCAACAGAGGAAGAATTCAAGATAACCAGCGCCTGGCACCAAGAATGGTCCTTAAAGAACATCAGCAAACTTCCATGTATCTCCCAGAAGCCTCCAGGTTTTGACTTATCACGCAAAACCTGGGCAACTTTAAACAGAATTAGAACCAAACATGGCAGATGCACCTATTCCCTCTACCAGTGGGGCATGACAGAATCGCCGCTATGTCAATGTGGAGAAAATCAAACTATCCAGCACATAATAGAAGACTGCCCCAGGACAGCCTATGATGGGACTCCAGAAGATTTCCTGATGGCGACTCCAGAATCAATTGCATATATTAACTCATTAGATGTTTGTTTGTAATTACTTCCAAACTACTATAACTTTGTATAACTACTGTAACATGTGTATTATGTGTAATTTTGTATAATTCTGTATAACTATTGTAATAACTGTAAGAATATCTAATGCCAAATTATTACAATTTTGCATATTGATTGTAATAACAATTGTGTCTAAATGCCATACGCTAAATAAATAAGTATCAGTTTAATTGAAAGGGTACAGTACTGCCCGACATTGAAAATAGGTACAACATTCTTCGTTATTCTTGTCAGAACAACATATTTTTTGTAATAATAACTCAATTTCACTTAATACACCGAAGCCAGATACCAGTGTAGGAAAGAATGACAATTTATTTATTTAATTGATCACATGTGCACTCCCACAAAATAAATCCCTACATCCAATTTGGTGAGATCTGTGAAATGAATGAATGTATGGTCGTCTGCTAAGTGCAGATAGTGAATGTGCAATATATGATCATCTTTGAGACAGTCCTTTGGTCACCTTTGGTGGAACCAAAGAGATGAAATTTACCTGAGCTTTGAGCGCCTGAAATGTGGCTGACCAATACAGTAGCATGGTGTTCCCCCACCTTGGCCGAGGTGTGAGATGACCTGAAGAACAGCCATGTTTCAGCACTCTGGCGCTGGATCTTGTGTTGGTAAAACCTGTCTTAGGTGTGCTCCGTAAAGACAAAAGAGTGGAGAGAATGGTATGCATGTGGAATACTTAAGAGTAGTTTGGAATAATGATTTCTCTATTTCAGGAACTTTTGGGGGGAGAATTAAACGCCAGGCAGGTAATATTAAGGGGATCGAAGTAATCTTCGGAAGTGACCAACGGTCACAATGAAACCACGTGTAGCAATAAGTTGAAATACTTGCGAGTGCTAGTACTAAGTGTTAAAGTTAAGCTGAATTACTGGAGTGTGTACTATAAGTTGGAAATATTTAAGAAATGTCGTGTGCATGACTTGAAATTAGAGACGAGTTCTTCCACGTGGTGAGTACTGTGTGAGTCTCAATCTGTGTATGAGACAAAGGATAAAGAGAAGTACTCGTCCATGGTATCAGTTGAGGACTCACATGTGTTACTTTGCGTCTTATGTTTCCGTGTGACGCTTGATTCAAACTCTAATACTCTGAGAGAGAAGTAAGGTGAGTCAGCCGCCTATCCAGCAACGCCACTTGGCTTGCATTGCACAGGAAGACGTGCATATATCCTCTAGAGTTCGTAGTAGGAAAGAAAAGTTACGAAGTGGGCCAGTGTCGTGTGAAACTGGGATGAATACTAATTGAAGTGGGAAAGCTGAAAGTGAAGTGATACTAACGTTGTGACTATTTTTGTGATGTATTGTATGTTGCCAGTGTGATGTATTCCATGTAATTAAGTATGTGTGGTTTGCATGGGAGAGTAGCAAGATAGGTTCAGAGGCAGTGGGTTATGCATGTTCCTTTTTGTGCCGCTCGGTCTGGAGGAAATTTTCGTGACGATGGGTGTGAGAGTCGAAGTGTCAGATACAGCAAAAGATCCACCATCCTATCCAGAAAGTGCACTGTAGCGTTAGATAATTACGAGACCATAAGATAGAGAATCACCAATGTAAAGCCATGCCCACTGGGCGGAGTTTCTCATGTGTAATTGTTGTATAAAATGTAATAATAGAATAATAGAATTTATCGGAATGAAAAAGATAGAAAAAGAAAAAGACTGGTGGCCTTGTTCTTCGAATAGTGTGTAGTCATGATATCCAGAATTTATAATGTGTGCGCCATTGATATTCAGTGCGATGGCCACGTGTTGATCAAAGCTGTTGAGTAAGAAAGAAAATGTGGTATTGCCAGTGTGTAGTGAACAATCAGAGTTGTGTAAATTACTAATAGTCAGATGTGCGTTATCAGTTTCCGTTGCGTAATATTCAAACATGAGAATAATTTGTAGCTTAATTGTGAGTACTAGAGCTCATAATCAGTCATTGATGTTTTGCGAAAAATAAGAATAAATCCACTCGCTTGGCAGACCACTCATCTTACAGGCCTGACTGCTTGATGCCACAGTATGAACAAGGCATGTGGGTGCCTCTCATAATTAATTAGCCAATCATTCTGATAGAGTGAGGGAATATTTCCTAGACATTCACATCTGGGCGTTTACCATGTAAACACTGCTTGCTTGTGGTTTGGTCGGAGTGCAACCGACGGCACGTGCAGGCGCAGCAGTGGCACACAACATGGCGTGGCCATTTGACAGAAAGAGCATGTGTTTCGACAGGAATTTCTCAGGTATCAATATCAAAGGGTGGCCACCATCTGACGCTTTTGTTCAGGGATTAGCGTGGTACTTCACGAGGCAGTGGAGCCACCGACAGCCGACAGCAGTGTGGCGAGCCCGCTGGCATTACCAAGTCCCTCCAGCACACGCCCACTCCAGGCAGCCTGCGCAGGTGGCGAGACGTGAGAAAGTTT
Source organism: Schistocerca serialis cubense (assembly GCF_023864345.2). NCBI lineage: Eukaryota > Metazoa > Arthropoda > Insecta > Orthoptera > Acrididae > Schistocerca > Schistocerca serialis. The sequence goes on from NC_064640.1 coordinate 783,215,426, forward strand.
ATCAGATGTGTTTAAGCGGTCTGTGACAGTGTAGTTACGTGCCTCCTCACGCAGTCGTGATACAAAAAGCGCCACAGTTGTTTAAATATTCTGTACTAGCTTTCTGCCCTCAAAATTTTTAAATAGACAGTATTCCATACAATGCAATCGATTTCCAGCCAATTTCTTTAAATAAATAAATAAACTATATTCCAGACACTGCCTTATGTCCTATAAATTGTCTAAATAAACAACATTCTACACATTGTCTTCTCTGCCAGAAACAGTTTAAAAAATATTCCATACACTGCAATCGTTCTCCTGGCAAATGTCGAATCAACTGAGTCTTTTTCCCGGCAAATTCTGGGTTTGGGAGGGGAGGGCAATAGCTGGGGGGATCCCTGAGGGGGAAGTATTAATTAATGGAGCGATTTAATTAATTGGTCAACCAAATTGATATCAAAAGTGTGCTTGTATCAGTATAGGGAGTTTGCAGATGAGTGGAGGAGGAGGAGGAGGAGGAGGAGGAGGAGGAGGGGGGGGGGAAGCGGTGGAGGAGGGGAGGGGTGAGGATGGTTCTCAGAAAGATGAATTATCCCCAGGGGGTCATAATCCCCTCATGACAAAAATAGGTTAAGGACCTGTCAATCAAAAGAGAACAATAGGTTTGCCCCTGAATGTATACTTACCCCTGATGTAGGCAACCAGCAGTGTGTGCTGATGCCCACTTTGTCCTACTACTACCGCCCCCCCCCCCCCCCCCCGGTTATACACAGTACTGTCTCCCTGGCAGTGTTGCAAATTGGGATCCTGGGCTTCCGCATGCATAACAGCCACCATCCACTTTACAAAGCTCACATCTGTCTTTGAGAGTGATGGAACAGGCTGACCGACTGACTGATGAGCCACAGAAGGCTTGTGCCTACAAACTCCCGTTCCGGCTACTACAGGACATTGCAGTCAGGTCCGGCAGATGCAGCTGACGAAACACTGCGACCACATCCCTTGTTACAGTCGAGTGTGCGAATTGGGAACCTCCCACCATGCCAGAGAAGACAGTCTGTGCTGTAAAATCACATTAATAAATCTATTTCCAGAAACGCTGTTTTACTGACACCTTACGGTGTATGACAGCCACCCACACCAGCTCTGGAGCTCAGCCTCCTGCACCTGTAGCGTCACCACCTCACCTGCACGGCCTCCATATCCGTACAGATTCCCAACCCAAGAAGTTACCGCTGCAACTGGTGTCAGAAGTATCTGACCACCGCTAGAACTGGTGGTGAGCAGTGTGCCACACTCTGTCACTGCTGCAGTGGCATCGCTATGCGCGGCACTAGTTTCCCACATCGCCGACATCACCACAGCAGCTTGACTCATCTCGTAATCAATGCTTCGCACAATGCAGGGCAGTGAGTGACAAGCATTTTTTTACCATAAAACTGGCCGTTTTTATTGCGTAACTCATTGGCCATGGAGGATCGTAGAGACATTCATTTTAATCTGAAGGTAATTCTTGTAAAACCTTGTGAACTTACTGAATTATCTGGTTTTAAGGATAACTATAGACCATTTAACACCTGTCGGGTGTACATTTTGCAGTCTTTCTGGATACGAGTTGCAGTGCACGAATAATGTGACAGCCATATGTTTCACTTGTCGACACTGGGGTCATGTGGCACGAGATTGTAGTAAATGATACAATGAAAGAACATGAGGAACTTGTAGTGTATTGTGTACTCTGCACTGTGAACCTGGCTTTTATTGCCTTTTGTATTGTAAATTCTTTTATTGTTTAGGCACTGGTAGAATACGCAAGATGCCAGTATAAACATGCAACGCCGATTTGGGTGATTCTGTTGCCGCTATGACGGAACAGATCATTGGGTTCCGAGCAGCGCTTGAACATCGAACTGGAAGGTAGAGACCAGCTACAGGTACTATCGAACTGTGTGAATATGCTTAAAATAATACAAGCCAAAAGAACGCACAATGCTGGTTTACAGGAGAAAAAAAAGATTATTAAAAGAATTTAAAACAGTTGGTAGAGCGCTGAATAATGGTCACTTTAAGTTACCTTGTGAACTTACTGAATTATCTGGTTTTAAGGATAACTGTAGACCATTTAACACCTGTCGGGTGTACATTTTGCAGTCTTTCTGGACACGAGTTGCAGTGCACGAATAATGTGACAGCCATGTGTTTCACTTGTCGACACTGGGGTCATGTGGCACGAGATTGTGGTAAATGATACAATGAAAGAACGTGAGGAACTTGTAGTGTATTGTGTACTCTGCACTGTGAATCTTTTATTTTTCGATTATGCGTTTCGGGTGCTGTCCATCTTCCAATCATCTGCTAAAAATAGAAACAGAGATTTTTTGTTGCAAATACACACAGAAACACATGTTAAATAAGAAATATATGTATAAAAGAGTCAAAATTACTTTAGAGAAACTTCTTAACGAGTGCATACAATTGAGAACAAAGTGAATACAAAGCTTTAAATAGTGGTCAATTGTGAATAAACGTAACATGAAGAAACGTGAGATCCTTGGACAGACTCTTGTAACCTCACTTGTACGTTACTTGTGTGGCGACTTAAGTGTAGCAGCTGCAGCTACACAGAGGTGAGCTTGCTAACTCTAGCTGGCGTAAGCGCATAGGTTCTGTCATACATCAATGCGGAGACGTGAGCAATTGTATTATCTTATAGAATGTTCGATTTCCAAACCAGGAAATTACTAAAATTTATAATAAGTCGTACCTATCATGCCAGCAAACAGGCAAACACAAGAAGTAGTACATATAGTTAAACGTAATAATTATTAAAAACCTTTTAAAACAATTAAAAAGGCAAGAAGTGCAACTCTTACAAAAAACTTTTCCATCTATTTAAATGAAATTTAATTGTCCACTATAGAAATGTGATATACAGACAAATTTCTACGCACACACTGTCCCAGCACCAGGTGGACTCCTTCATCCTTAATGAAACCTTCCTCCTACCTCACCATGTTGTCCACACCTCTCTCTGTCTCTTTCGCCACATTGACAACCCCCTTCCCCTCACACGAGGCAGGGTCGCTATTGGCCATCTCAAGCATATACCTGTCTAGCCACAACCCCTGGTTAATAACCCTACCGACCACCTTCTCCTAATCGCTTTTTTCCCTCCCTCACCATCACCTGTGCCACTATCTATTTCTGTCCCACAGCTCATTTCCCATACGACTTAATTTCCCATGTTGAACGTACCTTCTCCACCAATGTGATTGCCACTGACCTCAACATCCACAGCCATGACCCTGCCACCCTTCGGCGATGGCATCAGTTCCTTGCCACCCTCTACAGTGACCTCATTCCTCTCCCACAGCACACCCATCCTGAAAGTACCTCCACACTGGATGTCATCCTTGTTTCTCCCAGCCTCCTTGGTTGTATCACCGGGGACGTCCTCGACCCCATTGGTAGTGACCACCTCCCCGTCCTTCTCACCATCTCCTCCGCCCATCACCCCCCTCCTGCCCCCCACCCTGCTGCCGCTCTGATGTCCGTCCATGAACACAGCTGCGCAGACTGGGATGCCTACTGCTGATGTCACCCATGCCTCTTCCTTCCTCCAGAAGACCACCACTGATGCAGTGGAGGCCCACAGACCTACCAAACTCATCCACCCTCATCACCCTACACTTCCTCCACAGGCCGTCCTTCTTCTTCACGAATCCCGCAGCCTCTACAGCTCCTTCCTCTGCACCCATGACTGGGATACACTCCTCGACCACTAACAACTATAACGGCACATTCGAAACCTCCTCACACAAATAAACGCCGAGACTAGTGCTAGTCATGTACATGCCTCAACTCCACCTTCCCTGTCAGCTCCTCCAAGTACTGGCCTGCCTTCCACGGCCTTACTCGTAGCTATCTCATCCCGCATTGCTCTCTTCTCCACAACAACTGTCCCTTTCATGGCAACCTCAGTAGGGCTAACCATTTTGCTTCCCACATCTCCAAGGTCTTCTCCATTCCCGACGATCCCCATTCTGATTACTCCCTCTTCCCCACATTCCTTGAACGCACTGATACTGCTGTCCCACCACTCGCACCTAGTTTCCAGTACTTGGATCTGTTACCCCCCTCAGACAAACACTCCCATCACCAAACCATCTTTCCTGGCTGCCCTTGCTACCCTTAATAAGACCTCCTCTCCACCAGCGTTTACCTTAACCTGTGGAAGACTTTTCGTGTCCTGCTGTTCCCCAAACCGAGCCAACCTCCCTCTGACACCTCTTCCTATCACCCCATCTGCCTCACCTTTAAGTTCAGTAAGGTCTTTGAGTCCACCCTCTCCCACCATATTCATCACCACCTTAACCAGCACCACCTCCTTACCCTCACCCAAGTGTGGCTTCTGGCCCTCCTTCTCAGCCAACGACCAGCTCCTTAACCTTACCAATCTCCTTTCCCTCCAACTTAACTCCCATCACTCTGCTATCTTTGTTTCCCTCGACCTCCAGAACGCCTAAGACCGTGTCTGGCATTTCGGGCTCCTCTTTAAACTCCATACCTATACTCCACCCATCAGTTACATCGGTCTCGTTGCTTCCTTCCTTTCCCATCGTCCACCCTATGTCCCTATCCACAATAACAACTCCCGTACTTTCTATCCCACTGCCGGCGTGCCCCAAGGCTCCGTCCTTTCCCCTCTCCTCTATCTCCTGTATACTGCAGATATTCCCAAACCTCCCTCACCTGTTCACCTCCTCCAATCTGCTGATGACCTCGCCTTCCTGGCGCTTCATCCTACCCTTCAACGGTCCCAATGTGCCCTTTTGGTCTGTGAGCCATCTTTAGCTGACGACTCTACTACGAATCAGGACTTGGGCTATTACGCAAGGACATTACGCCTATCGTATCAAACCCATTCATTCAGTTATTAGATGAGAAACGACGTGGAAGTTTAATGGACATTCTTCTGGTCACACGGCAGGTGCTATCATACAGGCAGCATGCATAATATGACCTAGATACGGCCCCGGGCAATTAGTGTTCGACAATTTACAGGAAAGCTGCTAAGTTTCTGATAATCATATCACGTTTACTACAAGAACAAGACATAAACTTTCTACAGTAAATGCAATATGAGGAAATGGTGACGTAACTGTGGTCCCGTGGGAGGACTAGCGTGAAAAATGTGAAGGAGAAATTTTGCCGTCACGGCTTGCGAGTGTTAATACACGAAATCATTCTACACATTAGTTATTTGATTTCGCCACTCGGACCTTAATTACGCGTTTAAAATGTTTTCACTAAGATATAAGTCACAGAAGCAACAAGCACTGTTTCAACTAATGTTAGACACAGAAACTACACCTTTTCACTTCAAAAATGAAACAATATTGCACTTAATTCATTGTGACAAGGGACAGGCAGGACGATGATAATTATTTCCTCGTTAACTTCGCAACCCCCCTCCACTTCTCTCTCTCTCTCTGTCACGGACACACACACACACACACACACACACACACACACACACACACTTAAACTTAAATTTCACCCCCGAAAAATCTTTTAACAGTCAGCTGTAGTTAAAATTTGCAACAATTTATTTACAGGTTTGGAAGTCCCTTTATCAGTCAGTGTGATATGTTCGACTGAGTATATGGTAACCTACATAATTAGTAATGTAACACAAAGAATGTGACCAACGTTCTTAACAAAGTTCAATCCAAATTCCCCCAAAACTTCTGTTATTGTTGTTATCAGTCTTGACTGCCTTGATGATAATGCTTTCATTGCAGTGGCTTCCACTGTCTTCTACGCCAATGTGTCTTTAATCATTGTTTTTCGCCCTCTAACCTATAGACCACAATGTAAATATTCTATAGGAGTAAGTACATTTATAATCATTATCTCTTATCCGATCACAGAATTGGGTTGGAAATAGCTACGCCAAAAGCATTTCGATGACTCGATCCTCTGTAAAGTAAGAATATTTTGAGGTACGAGTCCGTATTTTTCATGGATATACACTTTTTGGTTGTAGCTCTTACTTAATACTGGATGAGTAAAAATACATTGACACATTTCTCAGCCTGTAGACAGGACACCGCCATAATCACATAACTGATGACAGTACGTCTTGCAAATATTCTTTCAGCATTTTTCATACCCTCATCTAACAACAACGCAGTCCTTTTACAACGCAGTCCTTTTACAACGCATAGTGCCGATCATAGGGGTGCAGGGTGTCATACTGATAGATCGCGGTGTAGATTTCTTCCACATCTTTTCAAAATGAAATAATGATACTGGAAAATGTATACCGGATATGTCCCGTCATGTTACAAACACTCTCTATTCGGGAAAATTCTGTTGAAAATGCAGGTTGGGGTAACTGACGTCCATTTTGGAGAGGCATTGTCTAATGCGAGAAGCATGTTTATGGCTGTTGCCCTGCCTGTTATCCACTAAACGTAGCAGGTAGCGGCCTGAGGATTCTATTACTCCTAGTAGCCCTATACAATGGCACAAACATTTTGCCTCACTAGAAATATTTTAGCATTTCGACAAAAATTCATGAGCAACGACTGTTCCTCCGCACTTGACAGATTTTGTTGACATACTTTTTCGTGGTGATAAAAATTTACTCTGTCTCTTTTTGTTGTAGCATAATGCTGCATTTTTACGATATGAAATCTACCACTTACATCAGTTTTATATATGGACCACGTTTCCCTCAGCATTATAAAAAAAATATAGACCTAGATAAGATTATTACCTAACAATGAAATGTTCTGGTAAATTAAAATCGTGTGGTGGACCGAAACTCGAATTCGGGACCTTTACCGCGGCGCAGGGTAGCCGCGCTGTCTAGGGCGATTTGATACGGTTCGCGCAGCTCCTTCCATCGGAGGTTCGAATCGTCCCTCGGGCATGGGTATGTGTGTTGTCCTTAGCGTAAGTTACTTTAAGTTAGATTAAGTAGTGTCTAAGCTTAGGGACCGATGACCTCAGCAGTTTGGTCCCATAGTAGCTTACCACAAATGTCCAAAAACTTCCGGGAGCTTTGCCGTTCTTGGGCAAGTGCTCTACCGACAGATCTAACCAAGCATGACCCACGACCTGTCCTCAGATCTTTAATTCCGCCACTACCTCGTCTCCTACATTCAAAACTTCACAGAATACCCTTTATTCCAGAAGTGCTAGTTCTGCAAGTTTCGCAAGAGAGCTTCTGTGAAGTTTGGAAGGTAGGAGACGAGTTATTGGCGGAAGTAAATCTATGAGGACGGGTTGTGAGTTGTGCTTTGGTAGTTATGTCGGCAGAGCACATGCCCGCAAAAGACGAACGTCCAGATTTCCAGTCTCGGTCTGGCATACTGTTCTAACCACCCAGAAGTTTCGTATCAGCGCGCACTCCATTGCAGAGTGGAAATTTCATTCTGGATCACAGAACAATGTTCATGTATGAAGAAAGAGTGTGACATGCATGAGTGTATGTGTTCGAAATAAAAAAAGAGAATATTGCACTCAATTAGGTTGGGGAATTTACTATAGAACGATGCACTGGAGCAATCTCAATCCTCTGGATAGTGCAAGTAGTGTTGGAGCAATCTTATTCTTCTGGCTAATGGAAGCAATGTACAGTTTTTCTCAGAGTCATGCAATCGATGCAGAGATATACAGGACATCCCATACCTTTTCGGTCAAGAGTGACTCCTTCGCATCAACCCTTTCAAGAGCCAGGCAATCATCATAGGTCGTACCACCCGTTCCTTCCGGCTCCACGATTTTTGCCTCACAATTTATGTTCGTCCTATCCACCCCACTCCTACCCTGAAATACCTTGGCCTCATCCTCGACCGTCACCTCACCTGGACTTCCTATCTACTTACGATCCAACTCAAAGCCCACAATAGACTCTTCCTCCTTAAACTCCTGTCCAGCCAGAAATGGGGACTGTACCCTTCCACTATCCTTCAGACCCACAAATCCTTGATCCACCCCATCCTTTGTTATGCCATTGTTGCTTGGATTTCCGCTCCTTCCAGATTCTATAAGGCCCTCCAAATCCCAGAATGCCATGCACTCCACCTCGCCTTCCATATCCGCCTTCCATCCCCCACGTGGATCCTCTACGACCTCATTCCTTCCCACATCTTCTTCTTTTCCTCGAACACATTAGCACCCTGTACATCGTCCGCCGACTTCAGCCCCACCAACCCGTGGTGTCTTCCATCCTCTCTACCTCCAGGCCCCCTCCAGGGTGCCCTCCCCCACTGGACCTTCCTCTCCCCTCTGTTTCCTTCCTCAAAGGCCTCCTCTCCTTCGGCGGATCCCTCCCAGCAGTTTTCATTCTTTGTGTGTGCTCCATCGCTTACAGTGGTTTTTTATGCGTCTCTCATTCTGTATGTTTTTATACTGTGGCCAACTTTTAACGTGTATGTGTGTGAGACTCCAGTGTATTTAAAGTGCTCCACGACTCGCCAACTACGTTCTTTTAACTTTATGTCGAATTTTTCAAACTGTCCACCAATGAACGTCCCGATGTCAGTGTATATTTTAACCCCCATGGTCTCCATTTATTATGTTTTTATGTCCCCCTTTTTCCGCTTTTTTTATGTATAGTTTCCTCTTTTTATTTAACTATAATGTCATTTGGCTGAGGAACGGCGATTTGTGCCGCTGCCAGCCCTCCCCTGCCCGTATGGAGCAGGGGAATGAATTCACAATAAAGAAAAAATACAGATAAAAGTAAGTAGAGCATATTTTTCACCTTTCTATTGTAACAAATCGTCGAAAATATTTAAAAAACACTGTCTACTCTTAGTAACCTGTTGTTTAATTATGCTATTCAGGACTAAACGACAATGAGCATATATTTCCGGTTCCTCAAGAATATCCAGAATTTTTCCTTTCAGCTGAAAATGAATTATGCTTAAGCTATTGTCAGTCTAAAGCTGATGGTTATTAACTTCCCTCAAATGACAGCCCAGAGCACTATTGTTACTAGCGTAATTACGCTCTCTAAACCTCACTTTTAACTCCCTTCCCGCCTAACCAATATAAAAATTATCACAAGAGCCATATTTTATTTTATTAACATCTGATAGAATCTAATTATCTGACCTTTTAGCATGGTATGGTGTGAACATAGTCCAAGTCTATTTTTCGTACGAAACCCTACTTGTATTTTAGCCTTTCTTAAGGCAACAGCAATTTGTTCAGAACAGGGGCCTGAATATGACAAGGAAATATTGGCAATGGTGGTGGGAAGTTTAATCACCTCCACCTCTACCTATCTGTAAATTTTTTTATCGAACTCGCGAATCATCTATTCGGCAACTCCATTAGCCATGTCACCGTTAATTTCTCTATAGACAGCATCCCTAGAAAGCCCTGGTTTTGCCATCTGATAAAACATTGATGTAAAGTAGGTATGCTGCTGGATGGCAGGAGTCGGCTGATACAGTTAAATCTGTTTCTGTGAGCTTGCAGTAAATGTCTATGTCCAACCTTTACAACGATCTAGAAATTTGCAAGTGTAAGAAGTTTAGTGAATCTTCAGTTTCAAGCTCTAAAATTAAATGAGTTTTTTCGTGCATACTATTAAATACAAGAAATGAGTCTTGGATTTCATCAGCATTCCCTAAAATAATACAACTGGTGACGTCTCTGCATTGACCTAGCTACACCTACATCTACATCTATATCTGCAAACCACGAAGTGCATGACGGAGAGTGCGTCCCATTGTACCAGTTACTAGGGTTTCTTCCTGTTCCATTCACGTATGGAGCGCGGGGAAAATGATTGTTTGAATGCCCCTGTGGGTGCAGTAACTATTCTAATCTTATTCTCAGGATAGTGAACGATACGTAGGGAATTGTAGTATACTCCTAAAGTCATAAATTAAAGCCGGTTATTGAATCTTTTTAAAAGACTTTTTGGGATAATGTATTTCCATCTTCAAGAGTCTTCCATTTCAGTTCCTTCAGCATCTTCGTGACACTCTCCCATGGGTCAAACAAACCTGAGACCATCGTGCTGTCCTTCTCTGTATGCGTTCAATATCCCCTATTAGTCCCATATGGTATGGGTCCCACACACTTGAGGAATATTCTAGAAACGGTCGCACGAGTGATTTGTAAGCAATCTCCTCTATAGATTGAGTGCACTTCCCCAGTATTCTACCAGTTAATCGAAGTCTACCACCTGCTTCACCTACAACTGAGTCTATGAGATCATTTCATTTCATATCCTACAAAGTGTTATACTCAGGAATTTGTATTGGTTGGATGATTCCAGCAGTGACTTATTGATATTATAGTCATAGGACACTACGTTTTTTTCGTTTTGTAAAGTGCACAATTCTACATTTCTGAATATCTAAAGCAAGTTGCCACTCTTTGCACAACTTTGAAATCTTATCAAGATCAGAGACAATATTTATGCAGCTTCTTTCAAATAGTACTTCGTTATAAATAACTCCATCGTTTGCAAAATGTCTGATGTTACTGTTCATATTGCCTGCAAGGTCATTAATACACAACATGAACAGCAAGGGTCCCAACACACTTCCCTTGGGCACACTTGAAGTTATTAAGATATCTGACGGTGACTCTCCATGCAATATAATATGCTGCGTCCTCCCTACCATAAAGTGCTCAATCCAGTCACAAATTTCAGTTGATAGCCCATATGCTCATACTTTTGACAATAAGAGTAGATGTGGTACTGTGTCAAATGCTTTTCGGAACTAAAGAAATACTGCCATATACATGAATGCCCTGATCCAAAGCTTTCAGTATGTCATCTGAGAAAAGTGCGAGTTGGATTTCACGTGATCTGTATTTGTGAAACCCATGCTGGTTGGCAATGAGGAGGTTATTGTGTTCAAGATTTCTCAGTATGTTTGAGATCAGAATATGTTCCAAGTTTCTACTACAAATCGATGTCAAGGATATTGGACAGTAGTTTTGTGGATCATTTCTACTGCCCTTCTTGTAGACAGGTGCGACCTGTGCTCTTTTCCAAGAACTGGTTCAAAATGGTTCAAATGGCTCTAAGCACTGTGCGACTTAACATCTGAGGTCATCAGTCCCCTAGACTTAGAACTACTTAAACCTAACTAAAGTAAGGGCATCACACACATCCATGCCCGAGGTAGGATTCGAACCTGCGACTGTAGCAGGCGTGCGGCTCCGGTCTGAAGCGCCTAGAACGGCTCGGCCACAGCGGCCGGCTCCAAGAACTGGGCACGGTTTTTTGTTCGAGTGATCAACGATAGATAACAGTTAGAAGAGGGGCTAAGTCAGCCGAAAATTCATTATAAAATCTGACAGTGAGTCAATCGTATCCAGGGGCTTCGTTCAATTCTAACGATTTCAGCTGTTTCTCAACACCACTGACACTAATACTTGTTTCATTCATATTTTCAGTTATATGAGGATTAAATTGGGGCAATTCTCCTGGGTTTTCCTATGTAAAAGAGCGTTTGAAAACGGAGTTACACATTTCAGCTTTTGCTTTGCTGCCCTCAGTTTCAGTTCCTGTCCCATTCACTAGCGAATTAGTGCCACTAATAGCCTTTACACGCAATCTGAAGTTCGTTGGATTTTGTGAATTATCATTTGAAAATATTCTGTTATGCCAATCATCAAAGGCACCACTCATCGCTCTCTTGACAGCCAAATGCTTTTCATTCAGCATCTCTTCATCTATAGCCCTACGCTTTGTTTTTCACATATTAGGCAGTAATCTCTGTTCTTTAGAAGTTTCTTTACAGTGACTGTATACCATGGAGATTGCCTTCCATTATGAACCGTTCTTTATTGGGTACATATCTATCTAGTGCATAGTAAACTATGCTTTTAAACTTGAGCCGTAGTTTCTTTACATACTCCTGCCCTGTGCTGAAAGTTTCAAGTTCGTCATTGATATATGATACTACTGACTTTTATCTAGTTTACTGAACATATATATTTTTCTATTTGTTTTTGTTGTCCTTTGTACTTCGTTAATCATGAGGTCAGGTAAATTTGTTGTCATTAGATCTAGCACATTTTCCTCATGAATGGGGTTTCTAACTATCTATTCTAGGTAGTTTTCAGAGAAGGCATTTAGTAATTAAACATTTTTGGAAGGTTACTGTCAACAGCCGTTAAGTTATGTATAAAATGCATATTTGAACCATCAGCTGTTTTTATTTCACACCCAAACATCTACCGGTTTTGATCTTGGACCATCTACACGGATGAAGGGTTCAAATGGTTTAAGGCACCATATTGCATTAGTCATTATTTAAAATGTGTAGTGCATGCCATGAATGTAAATATACGACACAGTACTTTAAAAGCAAACATACTAATTCTAAATGTATACAGCGAAATTTATACAGCAGCACTGATCTGTATACTTTTAGTATTCACATGTATTTATATATTATGTAGTTATATTTCACAGGATGTATTATCATGTACACCAATAACAAAATTTTAATTTTCTCAATTTATTGTTAATGATTAAAGCCTCCATCGATGATTACAGTATGATTGGGGAACTTACGTACAAGTGAACAGGTTTCCTCTAAAGTTTTCGGTTACGTCAGGAAATGTGTATGGTGGGCGATAGAATGATCCAGTTATCATTTTATGCCCACCCCTCATACTGAGTCTTGCTCAAATAATCTCACATGCAGCTTCAATTTCTATCCCAGTGGATTTAAATTTCTTGTCTACTGCGACAAATACACCATCTCAATTTCCCATTTGCCTGTCCTTTCGATAAACACTTCAATTTTAGCCAAAAACCTCACTGCTACTAAATTCAGGTTTCACCCAGCTTTATGGACCTAGTATTAGGTGAGCTTTCCTGCGTTTCATGAGCGCTTCAAACTCTGGCACTTAGTTGCGATTTTTTTCCTTTATTGCGTTTCCATTCCCCCAGAGGGGGCGGGCTGGCAGCAGCTTAATGCGCCGCTCTTCAGCTTGCAGAATATTTAAAAACATAATAAGAAGATAATGAACAATAGAAACAGGCGATAAAAACGGTGACTTTTTAAACTGTAAAATGGCGGAAAGTTGTGGAAGTTAAAATACAAAAATAAAGGGTTGGTGGTGCTAATTAAGACACGCAGTAAGCAGACAGGTACAATATTAGACAGACAATTAAAAAACATGGCTACAGTTTGATTTCTGTTCGCAAGAGAGAAAAAAATCACACCTAGCGACATTATGGTTTCTGTTTGCAACACTTCAAAAAAGATGCGCAACACTTACCACTCACTTGAACACTGCACTAAAGAGTAGTCACCGAGATGACACACCACAGCCTAAGGCAGATGGGGGGGGGGGGGAGGACCTGGACAGATGAGGGGAAAAAAGGGTGAGGAGAGGAAAAAGCAGAGGGGGGAGGAGCCAATGGAGGGTGAGGACACATAAAAGGGGAGGGGGCAGGTCAGACACGAGAGGGAGTGGGGAAGACAGAGGAGGGGAATACAAAAGGACTCGAGGGAGAGAGGGGAGTCAAAGAGAGAGTAGGTGGGGAAAACAGAATGGAAGGGGGGGAGAGGGAACCTGGGCAAAGGACAGAGGTAGGAAGGGAGAGGTGAGGATCAGAGTTGATAGGAGGGATAAATGGAGGGAGAGAGGGAATCATCCGGGAGGTGGAGTTGACGGAAGTGACCTTGGAAAAGGAAATGAAGGGTGTTGATTACGTGGGACACAATGGTGAAGCTGTGGCAGCAGGTAGAGTTGGAGAGGAGTAACCAGAGGATGGGGGGATCAAGTCCGCTGGAGGTGTAGAGGACTCAGAATATGTTCGAGGAAAAGGAGCAAATGGGGGAAAGGAATCAGGTCAAACAGGATCCGTGTGGGGTATGTGATGCGGGATGCGTATATGGAAGGCAAGGTGGAGTGCAGGGTGCTCAAGGATCTGGAGGGACGTATAGAATTTGGGGGAGGGGGGGTGGGAGCGGAGATCCAGGTGGGACTGGCATAGCAGAGGACGAGACAGATCAAGGATTTGTAGGTGAGGAGCATGGTAGAGGGGTCCAACCCCCATGTCCGGCCAGAGGGGAGTTTAAGGAGACGAAGGCAATTGTGGGCTTTGCATTGGATAGAGTGGAGATGAGGGGTCCAGGTAAGGTGAAAGTCAATGGTGAGTCCAATGTAGGTGATGTGGGAGAGAGGCATACAGGACAGGTCTAGATGGTTAGGGAAAAATCAAGGAACCAAAAGGAGGGAGTGGTACAACCTAAGATGATTTCGTGGGTCTTGGAAGGAAAGAGGGCAAGGAAGGCAGTGTCATCAGCATACTGCAGGAAGTGCACTGGAGGGGGGATTGGGGCATATCTGATGTGTACAGGAGGTAGAGGAGAGAGGAGAGGACATAGCCCTTTCTCTATGTGATTAAAACTATTGAAAACCATTTTACATCAAAGAGAAGAGTCTGTCTTGTATTAAATTATTGTTGGTACAACTCCTAACGTATCCCACCAGGAGCAGGGTTGCTTGCCCCACGTTACGTATTTCGGAAAAAAATTCGAATATTGTGAAAGATTCATTGAATTTATGAATATTAGCGGGTAAACGGGCGAGCCCATAACTGATGAAATACTGTCAACATTAGAAGCTTTCTCGCGGCTCGCCACCTGCGCAGGCTGCCTGGAGTAGACTCTTGTGCTCAGAGCTATGAAATGGCTACATGCGGGGTCACGCTAGTGGCGTTCAGTCAAAAGAACTTGGAGAGAAAAAAAGTTCTGCTACTTTTTCCTCCCCGCAGAACACATTCTCTGAACATAGTTGGTGTCAATCCTGCTGAACTGTCATGATGTTATATTTTTTTGGAAACTATGAAAGATTTTATTCTTTGTTTTCTAGCTGCCCTTGTGATTGGGAACTGATGAAACAGCATGTCACTATGTCTGTGCAAAGCCTTTCTGAAACTCGTTGGAGTGAAAGAATACAATCTTAGTGCTCGATTTTCAAGCACTAGCCTTCGATCCTCAAACTGTTAAACCTATTCCTGGTGGACAGGGTACCCACACTAATTACATCAGCAGGAAATATTGTTTTCAGACTCAAGAAGTACTTTGGATCTTTCAAAGGCCTCTTGATGCCATTATTTGGCACAAGATCTTCGCCTGTATTGATCAGAAAAACATTATATGGAATAAAGAAATTTCCCTCAACGTGGAGACGCAACCAACTAAAGACTTACTTAATCAGATGCAGGTTCTACGAGATCCATGGGAAATAATTTTGAATGACGCAGAAGTAGTTGCCGAGGCAGTTGGCATTTCACAAGAGTATGTTATCAAAAAGAAATACAGTGTAGATGAAAAACGCCTGAACACTTTGAACTGGAAGCATCAAATGAATTCAGAACTTCTGTTGTCCTTCCTGTTTTAGATGACAGATTTGACAACAAGATTTGCGAGCTGTGAACAAATTTGTGATCTGTTTTCACCAGTTTTGGTTTTCATGGACCTAGAAAATAATGAAGTGAAATTTAAAGCCACCAATCTCGTCTCAAGGTATATTTCAGACTTACCAGATTCAGACAGCATAGTTGAAGAAATTCTACACATGAAGAGCATCTATAGCACAATCTTCCATTCAGAAAAGAAACTGGCGAAAATTCGCAATTCCATACATCATAAAAACCTTCAATCAATTTTTTTTGAATCGATGTTCCGTAATTAAACTTTTTGTATGATGCCAAAAACATGCCCTACTGTTGAAAGATCTTTTAGTGAATTATCGAACTCTTCAAAAACTTGGCAAGGGAGCACAACAGGCCAATGTTGTCTTAACCATTTAGCATGATTTTAGTCAGAAGTAAGCTTGGAAAACTGTTATTAATTAGTCTTGTTTTGAAGCTAGTGTCTGTGACTGACTTTGATCCTGCCGGCCGAAGTGGCCGTGCGGTTAAAGGCGCTGCAGTCTGGAACCGCAAGACCGCTACGGTCGCAGGTTCGAATCCTGCCTTGGGCATGGATGTTTGTGATGTCCTTAGGTTAGTTAGGTTTAACTAGTTCTAAGTTCTAGGGGACTAAGGACCTCAGCAGTTGAGTCCCATAGTGCTCAGAGACATTTGGACCATTTTTTTGACTTTGATCCTAATTTTGGTTTTTGTAACTAACTATATTTTAATCTCAGTTTGTTAAATTAATACAACTGCTGTGGTCATTTTTGGGAGGGGGGGGGGAGGGCCTTCTCCGATCCAGGATGCAGGGCCTGCATCGAATGTGGGATCGTGGTGGATGTACTAGCAGTGGGTGTTACAGAAACATGCTAGATATTCGTAAAAATCTTTTATAAAACATTATCTTGATATATATATATATATATATATATATATATATATATAGCATTCCCTTAATTACCAGCCCATTGACCTTCAATTATAGCTGATAGTTATGCTTTTATAACACAACAAGACTGGCTCAGTAACTATTAGAACTCCATAGCCAAAAGTGACTGGTAAACCACAAGCAAGGTGGTACACAATGGTTCAAAAACGAAAATCACTTACTTTTATTGGTTTCTTATCCTGAATGCGGGTGGGTATGTTGACTTGTTAGTTGGCATACAGTTAGTTCTTGCACATGTAAATACATCGGTACCTGGATATCGCCGATACCCTGCTGACATCTCGCAGTTACCTTTTGATGCACTGTTCAGTCATAGTTTTAGGCGCTATTGAACAAATTACAGCGCCAGGCTATTAACCATTCGCATAATACTCGTGTCGCTACATACTTTTCTCCCTTTATTTGTAGCTTTTCTTTCCATTTCAGCTTAGTTCACTGCATACTTCTTCATATTTCTTGATGAAAACAATACATTATTTCCCCTGGAACTTACAACAAAACATGACAAAAGCAAACTACAGCGTGAAAATTTGACGATTAACGAGAATGGCCCCAGGTACTTTCAGAGCGGATCACCACATCTTCCGAACACCTGCCGGACTTAGCGGATGCTACGAGCAGTGGGGCTAATGACTGGGGCCGCTACTTGCATGTGGCAGGCTGAGAATTCGGGCTGGATAGGAAACATGTCTCGATGGCTGATGCAATGCTTACACGGTAGCTCACCATATTCGGTCATAGAGTAAGTTGCTCTCTGTAATAAAAAAATTCAGTGACTGAAGTAGCTATGAACTTAAACGGTCCGCCACAAGCAAATACAACTAACAAACTTAGATCAATACATATATACAGGGTGTTACAAAAAGGTACGGCCAAACTTTCAGGAAACATTCCTCACACACAAATAAAGAAAAGATGTTATGTGGACATGTGTCCGGAAACGCTTAATTTCCATGTTAGAGCTCATTTTAGTTTCGTCAGTATGTACTGTACTTCCTCGATTCACCGCCAGTTGGCCCAATTGAAGGAAGGTAATGTTGACTTCGGTGCTTCTGTTGACATGCGACTCATTTCTCTACAGTACTAGCATCAAGCACATCAGTACGTAGCATCAACAGGTCAGTGTTCATCACGAACGTGGTTTTGCAGTCAGTGCAATGTTTACAAATGCGGAGTTGGCAGATGCCCATTTGATGTATGGATTAGCACGGGGCAATAGCCGTGGCGCGGTACGTTTGTATCGAGACAGATTTCCAGAACGAAGGTGTTCCGACAGGAAGATGTTCGAAGTAATTGATCGGCGTCTTAGGGAGCAAGGAACATTACAGCCTATGACTCGCGACTGGGGAAGACCTAGAACGACGAGGACACCTGCAATGGACGAGGCAATTCTTCGTGCAGTTGACGATAACCCTAATGTCAGCGTCAGAGAAGTTGCTGCTGTACGAGGTAACGTTGACCACGTCACTGTATGGAGAGTGCTACGGGAGTACTAGTTGTTTCCGTACCATGTACAGCGTGTGCAGGCGCTATCAGCAGCTGATTGGCTTCCACGGGTACACTTCTGCGAATGGTTCATCCAACAATGTGTCAATCCTCATTTCAGTGCAAATGTTCTCTTTACGGATGAGGCTTCATTCCAACGTGATCAAATTGTAAATTTTCACAATCAACATGTGTGGGCTGACGAGAATCCGCACGCAATCATGCAATCACGTCATCAACACAGATTTTCTGTGAACGTCTGGGCAGGCATTGTTGGTGATGTCTTGATTGGGCCCCATGTTCTTCCACCTACGCTCAATGGAGCACGTTATCATGATTTCATACGGGATACTCTACCTGTGCTGCTAGAACATGTGCCTTTACAAGTACGACACAACATGTGGTTCATGCACGATGGAGCTCCTGCACATTTCAGTCGAAGTGTTCGTACGCTTCTCAACAACAGATTCGGTGACCGATGGATTGGTAGAGGCGGACCAATTCCATGGCCTCCACGCTCTCCTGACCTCAACCCTCTTGACTTTCATTTATGGGGGCATTTGAAAGCTCATGTCTACGCAACCCCGGTACCAAATGTATAGACTCTTCGTGCTCGTATTGTGGACGGCTGTGATATAATACGCCGTTCTCCAGGACTGTATCAGCGCATCAGCGATTCCATGCGACGGAGGGTGGATGCATGTATAAAACACCCTGTATATAAAACATGGCAATTAAGGCAACCGTTCCAGAGAAGCGGAGCATTAAGATTCGAGTCACGGCCCGGTGCAGCTTTTGAATCTTCGCCATTGATTTATTTCAATGTCTGTAGTAGGCTGAAGCCTCCATTTCTCGTAAAACAGATTAATTCCTTGTTAACCTAGTGTCGTACCTGATTAGTGTAGTATTCACTTTACCTTTCCGTCACTGCAGTTTTTGTCTCTTATTTATTTCACCTATGTAATGGTATTTTTGATATCCAAGTCATTTTTATTAATTATATCATATATGGACAGATGGACGTTAGCTGCACTCCTGCGAACAGCACAGTAACCATCGCCCAAAAAAATAAATAAATAAAATAAAATTAAAATAAATAAAAGCTTTATCTTCGGCTCTTCGAACTCAGGTACCTGTATGTGGAGTGGTGCGTCTGTGTCCTTACTCTAACTCTTAATGTCTCGGTGCATCCCGCTACTTGCTCTTTAATAAAAAGAAATCCCCAATCGCTTGTTGCTTCAATGTTACCGGCAAATCATAGCTCAGTGCTCAAATACTATTGGATTTTTAAAATAAAAATGAAAAAAAAGAGAAACAAAATGGCACGGCTCTATTTTGGACTGGCAAAATATGGCTCAAGGTATTTTGCAATTGGCTTCTGGCAAAAATTCAGATAAGCAACCCCCCCCCCCTCCCCTCATTGGGAAAATTCATCCAACAGCTAGTCCAGTGCTTTCTTCCTTGTCATCTTCCACAGCGTTCATTTCAGCTTACCCGGGAGGTCACCAAAACATGGACTCATTATTAACTCAATTCTGATTTAGACATGGATTAAATTGTTTTCCCTGCTCTTTTCACTGTATCTCCTCCGCCAGTATGAGACCTGTTGTATGATCTCAGACTCACTTTACTCCTTAAATCCTTCACAATCCTTTGACATAGGAAACGTGTTTCTGGCTCTTTGATATGCAGCTCTTCATGGTTTTTATTTCTACAACACTGTCAAGGATAACTACCCTTACACTTTATGGTCCCCAGAAGATGCAGAAAAATTCATGCCTTAGAAACTTACTTTTCAGTGATATTTTTCTCTTCTTCAATAAATTTTATCGCCTTCGGCGAACTTAATCTGCCTTATTGCACCTTTCTGATGAATTATAAAACACATTTAAATCTTTCACTGATGTGGACATGTATACACATCCTATGACACCGTCCCCTAGATGCTGTGGACATGTGTATGAGAGCAGCTTTAGTTTTCCTACAGTGCTATGGACATCTGCATGCGTCATGTGACGCCATCACAATGCTGCGTACGAGGTACTTTCACATCTAGGTGAATTAAAAAGGATTGAAATAATTATCATACAGCATATGTGTCTCATTACGTACTATCACTTGCAAAAAACCTCGTTGCTATATCTTGAATCATTTTTAGATATGATGATTGATACTACCATATGATTCGTGATGCACAAGGACATGACTGGGCGCGTTGCGCGTGACTGTCCGTTGAATATAAATCCCAGTAACTCGACAACGAAATGAGATTTCTTTTTGCTCTCAGTTTTAAATATAGTTTCTATACCTGATCTTCATTTCATTCCTGACGACGTATGAGCTAAATTCAACCATAAACAAAGTTTATGCAGTGCATTTACATCTCTGCAAATTCTTTAAAATTTCGCGCAGTGTTTTACTTAATTTGATTCAGTACAGCTACTACGAAAAGAAATGCAGTCCTTTATCGAGCGAAGATATCGTACTATAAGGCGTACAAAAATAAAAGCTTTTTACGATTAGTTTTCTTACTATCGAAAGATGAGTATTTCATAGCAACTGTCAAGCACACATGGACAGAACTGGGCGCGTCGTACGTGACCACTCATTATATATTAAATCCAATAACTCAAGAACAAAATGAGATATCGTTCTCCTCTCAGTTTTAAATGAACTTGCAATATCTTATCTTTATTTGAATCCTCGCAATGTTGTTGTTGTTGTGATCTTCAGTCCTGAGACTGGTTTGATGCAGCTCTCCATGCTACTCTATCCCGTGCAAGCTTCTTCATCTCCCAGTACCTACTGCAACCTACATCCTTCTGAATCTGCTTAATGTATTCATCTCTTGGTCTCCCTACACGATTATTACCCTCCACACTGCCCTCCAATACTAAATTGGTGATCCCTTGATGCATCAGAACATGTCCTACCAACAGATTCCTTCTTCTAGTCAATTTGTGCCACAAACTCCTCTTCTCCCCAGTTCTATTCAACAACTCCTCATTAGTTATGTGATCTACCCATCTAATCTTCAGCATTCTTCTGTAGCACCACTTTTCGAAAGCTTCTATTCTCTTCTTCTCCAAACTATTTCAAAAACTGTTTCACTTCAATACATGGCTACACTCCATACGAATACTTTCAGAAACGACTTCCTGACACTTAAATCTATACTCGATGTTAACAAATTTCTCTTCTTCAGAAACGCTTTCCTTGCCATTGCCAGTCTACATTTTATATCCTCTCTACTTCGACCATCATCAGTTATTTTGCTCCCCAAATAGCAAAACTCCTTTACCACTTTAAGTGTATTATTTCCTAATCTAATTCCCTCAGCGTCACCCAACTTAATTCGATTAAATTCCATTATCCTTGTTTTGCTTTTGTTGATGTTCATCTTATATCCTCCTTTGAAGACACTGTCCATTCCATACAACTGCTCTTCCAAGTCCTTTGCTGTATCTGACAGAATTACAATGTCATCGGCGAACCTCAAAGTTTTTATTTCTTCTCCATGGATTTTAATACCTACTCCGAATTTTTCTTTTCTTTCCTTTACTGCTTGCTCAATATACGGATTGAATAACGTTGGGGAGAGGCTACAACCCTGTCTCACTCCCTTCCCAACCACTGCTTCCCTTTCATGTCCCTCGACTCTTATAACTGCCACCTGGTTTCTGTACAAATTGTAAATAGCCTTTCGCTCCCTGTATTTTAACCCTGCCACCTTGAGAATTTGAAAGAGAGTATTCCAGTCAACATTGCCAAAAGCTTTCTCTAAGTCTACAAATGCTAGAACGTAGGTTTGCCTTTTCTTAATCTATTTTCTAAGATGAGTGGTAGGGTCAGTATTGCCTCAAGTGTTCCAACATTTCTACGGAATTCAAACTGATCTTCCCCAACGTCGTCTTCTACGAGTTTTTCTATTCGTCTGTAAAGAATTCGCGTTAGTATTTTTCATCCGTGACCTATTAATCTGATATTTCTATAATTTTCACATCTGTCAATACCTGTTTTCTTTGGTATTAAAATTATTATATTCTACTTGAAGTCTGAGGGTATTTCGCCTGTCTTATACATCTTGCTCACCAGATGGTAGAGGTTTGTCAGGACTGGCTCTCCCAAGGCTGTCAGTAGTTCTAAAGGAATGTTGTCTACTCCCAGGGCCTTGTTTCGACTTAGGTCTTTCAGTGCTCTGTCGAACTCTTCGCGTGGTATCATATCTCCCACGTCATCTTCATCTACATCCTCTTCCGTTTCCATAATACTCTCCTCAAGTACATCGCCCTTGTATAGACCATCTACATGCTCCTTTCACTTTTCTGCTTTCCCTTCTTTGCTTACAACTGGGTTTCCATCTGAGCTCTTGATATTCATACAAGTGGTTCTCTTTTCTCCAAAGGTCTCTTTAATTTTCCTGTAGGCAGTATCTATCTTACCCCTAGTGAAATAAGCCTCTACATCCTTACATTTGTCCTCTAGCCATCCCTGCCTAGCCATTTTAAACTTCCTGTCGATCTCATTTTTGAGACGTTTGTATTCCTTTTTGCCTGCTTCATTTACTGCATTTTTATATTTTCTCCTTTCATCAATTAAATTCGATATTTCTTCTGTTACCCAAGAATTCTTCTAGCCCTCGTCTTTTTACCTACTTGATCCTCTGCTACCTTTACTACTTCATCCCTCAAAGCTACCCATTCTTCTTCTACTGTATTTCTTTCCCCCATTCCTGTCAATTGTTCCCTTATGCTCTCCCTGAAACTCAGTACAACATCTGGTTTAGTCAGTTTATCCAGGTCCCATCTCCTTAAATTCCCACCTTTTTGCAGTTTCTTCACTTTTAATCTACAGTTCATGACCAATAGATTGTGGTCAGAGTCCATATCTGCTCCAGAAAATCTCTTACAATTTAAAACCTGGTTCCTAAACCTCTTTCTTACCATTATATAATGTATGAGCTAAAAAGTTTATGCAATACGTTTTTACCTCTGCAAACTCTTTAAAATTCGTGCAGTGTTTTACTTAATTTCATGCAGCACAGTAAGATGACAGTTAACGAAAGGAAGGCAGTTCTTTATCGAGTGTAGATATTAGACTGTAATATGTGCAAAATTCATATTTTTTAACTTAATAGTTTTCGAAAAATCGGATAATAAGGATTTCATATCGGATGGAACGCCGTCTCTCAGCACAGGCACCAGTATTTGATGAGCAGTACAGCCATAACTATAAGTGGAATCCTGTGGCGGCGAAAAGGTTAATTCGCACATGCACCCACGTTGTTATTCACATTGCTTTCTAACCCATAAGAAATTACCCATAATTCTGGTATTTACTGTCCACACCCATTGTTCCGGCTTAACCACAAGCGCCGGAATGAAGATAAAGAATGCAAGAGAAGAGAAGGCGGTGAAATGACATCGGCCGATAGGGCGCTGATTAGGACTGTACCACGACAGGAGTGGCCTCTAACCATAGAGTAAATATCTCTGGAGTGAGCATTGCGTTCTGTGCATGTTGTCAACATTAAACCAGGATTGTCACGTGTTCTCGGGACTTCGCTGCGCGTGTGTGCTTCTGCAACGTTTGAAGTTTATATCATCAAGAGTTTTTGTTGTGTTTCACCGTTTGTTGATAGTGTAATAGCAATGGTGAATTACTGTTGTTGCTAGGGATGCAAAGAAAAATATGTGCAAGGATGGATAGTAACTTTTCATGGGTACATATCATGTAGCTCTAATTATAGTTATCATATTAGTAAGAGACACTGTATATGTTTAAAAATTTCGAGACGCATTATAATTAAGGCTTGATTCTGTAGACCTATTTTTTACGATTTTGTGACTATATGACAGATATTATGGCTCGTACAAAAGCTTACAAACAATCGCTTCCTCTCGTAAATTTGCTAGTGGAACAGGAAAGGGAATGGTTAGTTATTTCAGCAAATACTATTCTCCATGCACTTATCAGTGACTTGTCGATTATATATATATAGATTATTCAGTCTGCTATTTATTTAATAAACTGGGAGCAAGTACGTAAACTGCGTTAAATTAATACTTCAAAGGTCACCAGTAAGAAAAATTGTCCTTTAGGCCGCAAAACTAGAAAATAAATACGCAGAAATAGCAGAAAAAGGGACGAATTAGCAGGGATATAATAGCTAATGTGTGGCAAAATCGGTGTTTTTCGGACACTTGCAAAAGTACTAACGTACTGACAAGTCGTTTTGCAAGACTATCACTGCAAAAATGTACGTCATGCTCTGTAATACTATAAAGTGCCGTATCATACCGAAAACTACCATAAATCGAGTGCATCTGAACTGTGACACCTATCGCAAAGAAGCAGAATGTAATATCACTTGCCCTTAAAGCTTAACGTTGCTGGTTTATTCCCGGTATCAAATGGATACTGTTAAAATGTCTGCGCAACATATATGAATAATCCACGACACGTACGAAAAGAATCCGTCTGTGCTAGGGATGTAGTGACATTCTAAATACAGGATATTACAAAAAGGTACGGCCAAACTTTCAGGAAACATTCCTCACACACAAAGAAAGAAAATACGTTATGTGGGCATGTGTCCGGAAACTCTTACTTTCCATGTTAGTGCTCATTTTATTACTTCTCTTCAAATCACATTAATCATGGAATGGAAACTCACAGCAACAGAACGTACCACCGTGACTTCAAACACTTTGCTACAGGAAATGTTCAAAATGACCTCCATTAGCGAGGATATGTGCATCCACCCTCCGTCGCATGGAATCGCTGATGCGCTGATGCAGCCCTGGAGAATGGCGTATTGTATCGCAGCCGTCCACAATACGAGCACGAAGAGTCTCTACATTTGGTACCGGGGCTGCGTAGACATGAGCTTTCAAATGCCCCCATAAATGAAAGTCAAGAGGGTTGAGGTCAGGAGAGCGTGGAGGCCATGGAATCGAGGAAGTACAGTACATACTGACGAAACTAAAATGAGCTCTAACATGGAAATTATGCGTTTCCGGACATATGTCTACATAACATCTTCTCTTTATTTGTGTGTGAGGAATGTTTCCTGAAAGTTTCGCCGTACCTTTTGGTAACACCCTGTATACAGGGCGCTATACGGACACATGCACGACGTCCCGAGAACACGTGACCAGGCCGGCGATGTATGTTGACAACACAAAATCTGTTCTGCGCATGTGAATGCTCACTCCAGAGATATTTACTCTATGCCTCTAACAAGAGGAGAATATAAGCACCGCTCCTGCCAACCTCAGCCGCTCAGTACGCGGACAGTATATGGACAGGCCTAGAAGAGAGTGCTACGATAGCAGTTATTAGTGATCCACAAACTGTGTGACAAACTTGTATGAACATTGTATATACCAAAGGACACCGACTTGCTTGCATGTCGCCCATCGTTTGCGACACCTATGTAAATTCAAGTTAAGTATTGTCAACCTGCTTCATTGAAATAAAAGTACTAATGTTATTTGCTTGAACTGTTATATAACATTCCGAGAACGCGGCACCTCTTAGGCACCCTATATGCGACGAGTGGGCAGGACTCCACATTTGGTGACGAGTAACTGCAGAATGCAGTGCCTGACAGCCACGGAGTTGTCGTTTATATTGTGCTCGCGTCTTAATTCTCTCTTGTCTTTGCAGGCGCTTATTGCTTTAACAGTTTCTTGTCATTTTTGGTAATCAATGTTTTCAGGTGGGCATTGCAGCCGGCTGGAGTGGCCGAGCGGTTCTAGGCGCTACAGCCTGGAACCGAGGGACCGCTACGGTCGCAGGTTCGAATCCTGCCTAGGGCATGGATGTGTGTGATGTCCTTAGGTTAGTTAGGTTTCATTAGTTCTAAGTTCTAGGCGACTGATGACCTCAGAAGTTAACTCGCATAGTGCTCAGAGCCATTTGAACCATATTTGCCGGCCGAAGTGGCCGTGCGGTTAAAGGCGCTGCAGTCTGGAACCGCAAGACCGCTACGGTCGCAGGTTCGAATCCTGCCTCGGGCATGGATGTTTGTGATGTCCTTAGGTTAGTTAGGTTTAACTAGTTCTAAGTTCTAGGGGACTAATGACCTCAGCAGTTGAGTCCCATAGTGCTCAGAGCCATTTGAACCATTTTTTTGAACCATATTTTTTGGGCATTGCAGAAATTTTCTTTGCTTGTGTGCTAATTTTACTTGCTTGCCTTGTCTGTTGCTGCATTTGTGTCTCTCAACATGCCCACCCCACCTGTCCCGCCCCCTGCTCAGGCGCTGCAGCTGCAATCGTTAGATGCTACACAGCTAATACAGATGTTCCAGTTCCAGAATCAACAAATCTCAACGTTACTCGACACGGTGCAGCAGCTACTGGCCAACACTGCGTGCCTGACGGAACAAGCACCACCTACTAAGCTGATATACCACCTTTTTGACAGTTTTGTGAACAAGAAGAAGAATGGCTCGAATAGCTGTCACAATTTGAAACCCATGTTATCGCCCACAATGTACCAGGTACTGTGAAACTTCCCTATCTACTGTCAACAGTAGGAAATGCAGTATTTAGGCTCCTACAAAAATTTTCCGTAACACCACTCCGAGTGAACTTAATTATGAACAGATGGTACAGTCATAAACTGACTATTATGACTAACAAGTGAATGTGTCAGTTCTTTAATTGCAAAAAACGGTGAGAACAAATGTATCGTGAATGAGTAAGAGATTTGCAGGGTATGACAGAAAATGCAAATTCAACTGTGCTTGTGCTGCTTTATATTCAGATATTTTGTTGTGTGATGAAATCGTGAAAAATGTACCTGATGTCAAAATCGAAGAACAAATTTTGAAACAGTCTGATCCATCATTTCAGCAGGTAATGCAAGTACTAGATTAGTACGATCCCAGTGCCTTGTCGGCTCATGAATTGGAGCAGCCAGCTATTTGTTGGGTTGAGTCCTTTGCTTTCAATCACCCCATTTCGCACTGGCGGAGTGCGCTAGGCACACAACATTCCACGCCACATAAGCAGCTCACTAAACAGGTGGTTACAGAGGAGAACAGAATTAAATCTTTCCCTAGGTGTTATTAACGGTACAAATACCAAGACTGCCCCCCCCCCCCCAGACAGACTCAGTGTTACGCTTGTGATAGGAAAGGACATGTGCAATCCATATGCTTGCAACGAAAACAAACATAGGAGGAATTCAGTTCACTCAGAAAAATCTAGTACACACGCCCATGTCATTAATGCAGTGTATTACAAGTCTACAGCTAGCAAGCATGAAGTTTCGTCAGTGATACATCAGTGGCCGGCCGGGTGGCCGTGCGGTTCTAGGCGCTACAGTCTGGAAACGCGTGACCGCTACGGTCGCAGGTTCGAATCCTGCCTCAGGCATGGATGTGTGTGATGTCCTTAGGTTAGTTAGGTTTAAGTAGTTCTAAGTTCTAGGGGACTGATGACCTCAGCAGTTAAGTCCCATAGTGCTCAGAGCCATTTGAACCACTTGATACATCAGTCAAACAAACTCTTTGTTCATTTAATTATTTGTTGGAAACGTGTGAAATTTCAGTTGGACACGGGCGCCTCTGTCACATTGATAAATCATCACACATATAAACTACTAGGTTCCCCAAGCCTGTCTAAAACTAGCATGAAACTGACAGCTTTTAATGGACATATACTTCGCCTGCTGTGTATCGCTTTCACATGCGAACAGTGACTTTTACAGTGCTACGACCACGCGAGTGTGAAAACACATTTGGTCTTGATTCATTTGATTTGTTTGGCTTCAATATTCAGGACAATGTCTTGTCAATGTCTGCATTCAATGCAAAAGACAGCTTGCTAAAAGAAGTCCTTGAACTCTTTCTGAAGGTTTAGGAAAGGCTAACAATTTTGTTGCACATATTACGCTGAAAGACAACACTGAGCCGAAATTTTGCTGGGACAGAACTGTTCCCATTGCATTACGGGACAAAGTCGCTGCTGAACGTAAAGAATTGCAAGAGAGCGGAGTTATTGCGCCCCTATCAGCTAGTCAATGGGCAAGTCCACTGGTTTTCCTCCCCAAACATTCAGACCGCATTCGCCTCTGTGCTGACTTTAGGTCTACAGACAACCCATAAACTGTGACTGATACTTATCCATTGCCATGCCCAGACGATCTCATGGAAAAATTAGGCACTGGACACTACTTTTCAAAAACTGATTTGCGCGACGCGTATCTTAAAATACCGCTTGACGAAGAATCTGAAAAAGTGTGTGTTTGAATACTCATTTGGACTTGTTTAAACATTTGTGTTTGCCTTTTGGCAGTGCTTGCGCACCCGTCATTTTCCAACAGTATTTAGAACAGCTGACTGCATAAGTGTCAAACTGTTCAAACTATTTCGACGATATTGTCGTACATCTGAAGAACATATTGCAAATTTACGTGCTTTGTTTCGTGTGTTATCTGATGCAGGACTTTAGTGTAGATTGGACAGAGTCATAAACAGTCAAAGTGTACATACCCTTCAGTCGCATTTGTTAGCCATATGAGACCTGCCAATTTTTCGCAATGTCACACAATTGTAGTCAATCTTAGGGAAAATGAACTATTACGGCTGGAAGCTTGACGTCCCCTGCAGACACAGCTTTCAGCCAGGCGATGAGCCCACACTCCTGCGCCCCGCCATGGTTGCACTCCCAACACGATGACGGTCTGTCGCTTTGGGGGGGTAGAAATGTTCTGGCATAACCACAAGTGCCAGAACGAAGATGAAGAACGCAAAAAAAGAGAAGGCGGTTGTTGTGAACATAGTTCCGCGTAGTCAGTGCGTACACAACTTTCCCAATAGAGCGCGCCCCACTAAGCACAACAGCGCAGGCGCAGCGCTCGTCCGTCTCTGCACTACGAGCTGGTGCTGTCTTAGAGACGGACCAAATTCTGCTTCCGCCGATCCGCGTATTAATATGTCTCGCAGGCAATGAGATTGCTGCTAACGTAGAACCTTTTCTCCTCGTGGATCACACTCACGCAGTGATACCTGAATGCGCGAGGTATTATAACGAGTGTACAGACCTCCGATCATCAGTCTGCATTAGTCTGCATTTGTCTGTACCAGTCTATAGTCAGGTTTCAATCTGGGCCTAATAAGATTATCATATTCCTCTGCATAGCCATGAAGATAAATCGATGGAGACTTCGTCAAGTATCAGAGATATGTGAGAATAAGATTAACATACCAAGACCAAAGGAACTTCAGATTGTCAGTTGCAAACAGCATCCAGAATCAACTTAAGTAATTTCTAGGCTTTTTATTATTTTAATAAATGTGTGTGAAAATTAATCAAGTTCTGTTTAAAGTTTGTCACTGTCAGTCTGCTACTCTAAGCGTGCAAGTGGCATTTCTATCGTCTGACCTAATGGCAGAAGAAAAATACGCCACAATAAGACAACGAGACATATTGCTGACACGCGCCTACTTTGTTAGAGCGACAAGTCAAATAATCTGATGGTGTGTGTACCGAAGGTCTTAGAGTACGCACACCACAGCGGTGAAACTACGTCGGCCAATGGTGTGCTGATTAGAAATGCACCACCACAGGAGCGGCCTCTACAAGAGAATATAAGCGCTGCTCCTGCCAGCCTCTGCCAGTTTTCGGACAGTACACGGACAGGTCTAGAAGAGTGTGCTATGATAGCAGTTATTAGTGATCCACAAACTGTGTGATAAACTTGCATGAAAATTGTATATACTGAAAGACTCTGACTTAGCTGCATACCGCCCATCGCTTGCGAATCCTTTGTAAATTCAATTTAAGTACTGTCAACCTGCTTTATTGAAATAAAAGTACTAATGTTATTTGCTTGAATTGTTGTATAGCATTCCGAGAACGCAGCAGTCCTTAGGCACCCTATACACGACGAGTGGGCAGTACCCCACACCCATCCTCCAAGCTGAATAAACTGTTCCGCGGGTCGTCCTCGTGGTTACTGTTCAGTCCTCCTCCTTTCCTTTCCGTTTCTACTATCAGAACAGCTACACCTCCTGTGATCATAATACAGCTCTTTTCCTTGGGTTTTGCTACGTATTCATCATCACTCGACTCATCCTCCTCTGCAGGTATGTTTAATATCGCATCTATTCATTCTTTTGAGTGAAGAAGAGTGCTGAATGTCCTACCAGCCTCTACTACAGCATTACACTCAAAGTAACTTGTCTCCTCGTCTTCGAAATCACTCAACAAGACATCTTCCCACTCATCATCTTCGCAATTTTCTCTAGCATCTATCACCACTTCTTCTGTCCCTAATTCCAGAGTTGTTTCCGTCCTCTGAACATCTGAAGAGTCAACTTCACTACTCACCTCGTCATCTTGTTTTAACTCCTCCTCGCCTATGTCCATTAACTGCTCTTACTCGTTTTCTGATGGCACGTTTCCATCACCAGTGAGCACAAACCCTAACAATTCAAAGCTATCATCATAACTTGTCCCTACATTTTAATTCCGTTCGGTTCAAACACACCAATCCAAAACTTTGTTTCTGGTGCAATACTACTTTGTAGAGCTTCAAGAAGTTGAGACCTAGAATATCCTTTACTGTCAGATTCTGTATGAAAAACACGTTTGCACTGAGTGCGACTGGCACTCGAAATGGTCCTTAATCTGTTATTTGACTTCAACACTCAATCCAAGTACGGTTCTGTGCACTTTCATCCTGCGCATTTTGAATATCGGCCACTGCCTAGTCTTGTCACACACCTCATAAACATCTTTCCCTACGAACAAAATTTGATTGCGTGAGTCTAAAATGTATAACTCATCACAGTCGACAAGTAAGGCTCCGGGCAATTGTATACCATCTAACAGTGAAGTCAGAGCCTTGACTGCTACTCAGTTGCGATGATCACTGTTTCACTGATAACTTCATGCATCAAGATTTCGAACTTCAACAATTTCTGCACCTTCCTTACATTGATCATCTTGTTCACTTTTGTGGCGCCTGTCATCTAGCCACTACCATGGCCCCGCTACCCCACTGATTATTCCTATTCAGCCTACTCCCATTCCTAAAGTGTGGGCTCTCGCTCGACACTTCTGGTTGTCCAGACTGTGCTATTCCAGCTTGAAGTGAGTTTGTACAAAGCGTATAGGCTGTCTTACTCTGGCTCTGTGAGCGAACTCAAGTTCTTGCAACAAGTACTGGAACGAATTAATACCATTCATACTGTGACCCACGAACACGATTCCTCTCAGAAGTTAGTATGGTAATTTCGTTTAGCAGATTTTAATAACTTCCTTCTGCACTTAAGTTGCGTCAAGAAACTGGTTACATCTGACCACCTCCTTCAAATATGGTATCTCATCGCGGTATTGCGATTCAGTACAAGTTTACATCACAAAGATATTCAATTTTACACGATCTTGGTTATCTTTCATTAAGCAATGATTGAAAAATGCATGCTTAAACTATTCATACATTTTGCACCCAACTGCAATTACTCACACCATTGCTACTGCCCCCTCTCAGAGGTGTGCACTTTAAATCCCACACTCCATGACCTCGGCCCTCTGCCTTGAAATCATTCAATCAAAATTTTCAAATGAAGAGTGTTCAAACAGTCAGGGAATAGTACATATCTTTGCACAAAGACAAAGTGCTTTCATATATCGTCTTTCTCAGTTTCCTGATACTCCGAGCCTACTGGTATTGCTGGTTGTACCACATTCTTTTTCTTTGAGTAACTCTGATACAACTTCACAGTTACTGTCATTTATGTCCACCTGAATCTCTTTGGATTGGAATAGTGCTTTCATGTCTTCCTAGTCTTTTAAATTAACTGGTGTGGCTGTATTTGATACAGTGTCACTTCACAACAGCTGTTTGACTGCTCTTTGACTTTAGTTATTTCTTCTGTGACATCGCCCTCCCAGTCTTTGATTATGTCAATATCTTTACACAGATCATCTGTTATACTTTACATTTCTTGTGACAACATACTTATCTTGTTGCAACCACGCACCTGTTCATCAGTTATTTGAGCTTAGTATTATCATAAATTAGGGGAGAGAGTGCCATGGATATGATGCATGAATTGAGATGTCAGCCATTAAGGAGACATTGTATGTCCTATGCCGCCAAAGTTAAATTATCGAATTTTGTGACCCATTACCTTGGAAACCTTTTAAGACACCAACCTACAATTTTCCATAATTATTAAATGCATCTTTCTAGATACATTGAACTCGAATTATTACTAAAATTTTATTGTGGGGCATGTTATTTTTTTTTTCAAACATTCAATTTTTGACAGAATTTTGTAAATAAATGAATATAAAGACAAAACAACTCATGATATTTTAATTATTCTTGTTCCATATGTGTTGAATCTCACAGTTGGCATGCTCTGAAAATTTCATGTCTCTAGCATCTGCACTTTTTTAGAGAATGGGTGATTTATTGAAAAAAATATAAAATGTTTCATATCAGTGAACACTCTGATGCAGAGTGAAAATCTCATCCTGCAAAAATGTAGTTCAGAGATATTGAGGTTTAAAAACTTTTTTATTATAAATTCTTATACAGACTTACATTTCTGCGTCCTTGCACTAGAATTGTCCTGGCCCATAGTCTGTGTCTCCTTCAGTGTCACAACAGCCCAGTGCTTGCCTCCTCCTTTTCTTTCTTGCTTCTTTTGACATTTGCTGAGAAGCTAACTCTGCTTCACATACACGAAGGTCATTCAGTTCCCACCGTCCTTTAACTTTGTTCTGTCCATTAAAAGTTATTACAGCATCAGGCAATGCTAACTTCAGAGTCATAAGGCCAACAAATACATTTTTAGGCACACAGCATGACACAACATTATTGAAAGACTCACTCACATTCAGGGTCTTCCCATGTAAACACTTCTTTAGTAGCTCAGGATTTGCCAAATCTCTGTAAATAGGTCTGATTGCCTCCATTACTGCCAAAGGAAGAGAATGTTTATGTGTAAATTCATGCAGGGTACCAGAATATTCAGCTTGCTTATGTTAATACCAATTGTTTGGTGGAGGTGGACACAAAGCATGACAAGGCTTTTCATTGGTTGATATTCAATGAAGGAAAGTGCTCCACACAGCTCTTTTTATCTTCTCTAAATTGTCAGTTATCCCTAATGGCCTTCCCATAATATTCATGTAATTCATTACTTTGTCCGTTAGTCATCCAGCACATTTTGTCTTGCCATCACAGTTTTGTGTTACCCTGCTTGGTTTTTTAGGTTTGTTCATAATGCCAAGTTTCGAGACGTAACAGTAGGCACAAAGCAAAGCAATTCACCATCCTGTAGACTGTGTAGTTCCCAAGATATGACTGCTCAACTGTGGAAGTATATACATAGCTCCAAAATTTGACACACACAATAACATTCAAAATATTATTTGAAGGTCTCACAATTGTCTGATTTTAATGTATTATATACCAAAACGTTCAGGAAAGTCCAAAGTACATTATGGAGTAGGAAGCAGAAACTGTCAAATTTCAGCGAATGTCCCCTTAAACCAAAGGCGTTTTTCGTTGCAGTAGGGTCTTCTCAATCATCAACTTTCTCCTCAGCTTGTGGAAATATTTTGTTGACGCTCTTCTGGATAGGGAGAAATGCTCACCATAATAAAATAAGAGAAATCAGAGCTCGCATGGAAAGATTTGAGTGAGTGTTTGTGTTCCCTGTGTGCTGTTCAACAGTGGAAGGGTAGAGAAATGCTTGAAGGTGGTTTGATGAACCGTCTGCCAGGCATTTGATTGGGAATTGCATAGTAATCGTGTAGGCCAAGCTGTAGATCTAGGAGTAAATGTAGGGCCTGTCTTTGGACTGTTTGGTCTCCACCTTGATATCCTTATCTAGTGTGGTGAACAAAAAATCCTTTACTCCTCTCTACCTGATCCGCTATCTTCACTTCTAACTCTGCAAAATTTTCTTCTGTCATTTGTGCTGTTGTTTATTTTACAATTCTATTACTGCGAAACTTCCTTCCATGTTTTTGTAATGCTCATTGTTTATCTGGTATTGTTGGTTATTTTCCAATGACATCTCAATAAGAAAAGATTGTAGATGAAATGTGCCAGTACTGGGTGAGTTGGTACAAAGTTCGTAACACACTGCCTTACTTCCTCATGACCAGTGAGCTTGGATTTCTCTGTCATGTCTGACATCACATTTTCCTCACTCATAAATTTATTTTTTAACTGATCCCCACAATTGTGTATGTTAATCAGCACGATTGCTGACTGAACTCTTCCTTATAAATTATTATACCATATTTCACTAGTGTTGCTCTGTTGGGTATTATCCTGCTGGAAATCCACAGTTATAGTTCTGGTTGTCCAGACTGTACTATTCATTCTCTAACTGACACCCAATACTCTGCATTTTACTCAGCTCGATTGCTAACTCAACTCTCTCCTATAAATTATTATACCGTATTTCACTAGCGTTGCTCTGTTGAGTATTATGTTGCTGGAAATCCATGGTTAAACTACTATCTCTAACTCTCAATGTCCGGATGTTCCTTTTCCAACTTCATTCATCCTATCTAAACTATGTGCATGAACATGGGTTAACATTGTCATGCCCAGATACTGACACAAACAACACACTTCTTGCCTATATTGTGTAATGCCTTTTCTGGGCTTAGACTGTAAAACGATTAAACTTCTTAAATTGTCGTCAGCTGCAGATCAGGTGATTGCAGCAAATGAAAAATCCTAAACGAGGGGTCACTAACTTCTTAATTTGGCTACCTACTAGATGACTACGTATATCAGTAGATTGGCAGTGCTCAAAAACTCCCCAATTGGAGTCTCCAACTTGCAATGCTGTCAAGATCTGAGTCTGATGACCAACACATTGAATTTTTCAATATTAACACAGTTGTGCAGTGGATGTTACTGAATATCTGAACTTTAACATTGGTGGCCCAATTAAACGTGAAATGTGGGTACCAAAGCTCACGTAGAAATAATGAGAAGTTTTCATCGAAGTATAGAATGCAGCTAAAGATCAGAATAAATCCCTGTTAATTGCTAAAATGCATGGACTTAACTCCAAACATTCAATAGAGAATACAAGTAGTAATTAGGTTCACAATGGTTCAAATGGATCACTGAACATACAGGATAATATAATCACACAAGGGTGTGGAACTGGAAAGGAAACGATAATAATGCTGTATAATCTGCTATATTGCTGGATTCGTTAACAGATAAAGGAAAGACGCAGAAATGTACATATAAGCGCCACTACCGTTGTATAAGTGCATTTTGAGTTCAACCAGCCAACTGCAGGAATTAATTCAGAATACCAAGATCCTAACTCGTAATATCGACCCCCACACTGTGATCAACTCTGAGACAGTCTCAAAACGACCATCAGCCAAATTCTCACATGCTGGAAGTGCAGATGAAGACTGAGTGTTCCATCTATGGTGCTCTAAGACGAAGTGTCCATACCCTCTCCTAAAATTGTTTGTTCTGCCAGCAACATATTCTATTTATCCAATCACTGTGTACCTTCCAATTTCTGTCCACTGAAAAGTTCATATAGATACTAGCAATCTTCTTCCTCTTAAAGAATCAGCTTTAATTAAAGGAGACTACATAAATGGTATATGTGTCTGGTTTCTAGCGCAAACAGCATATTTCTTAAAATTTCTCAATTTAAAACCAAAAATTTTAATTTTGTTGTTTCCCTCAATTAAAATTTTCTCAATATGTAACCAACATTTTAGTTGTACTATTTCCCCCATTTAAAAATTTATTTATCTGCAAACTAAATTTTAATTTTTAATTAAAAATTAATTAATTAACTCAATTAACATTTGACATTTAAAAACTAAATTTAAAAAAAAAAACAAAAATTCTAAAATTGATGCAAATTCAATAATGTGAAGTGAACGATCTTTATTTTGTCTTTTACCTCCATAAATGAATTTTAATCCAACAATTTTTCTAACTTTTCTTCATCTTCTAAAAAGATTTTTGAGTAACGATCTAGAAGAGTAATTTTATATTAGTTATATAAAAGTAATAAAATTTTCTTTCCATATTTAGTTACCAAAACTTCAGCTTCTGAAATATTGAAAGGTTCAGTATTTTTAGCACTGTTAATGTAGTGAACACTCTTGTATAACCATTACTCTAACTGTTAAGTTCATTTAATAAAGTATTAGCAAAGTCGTTCATGCTCATTTTCTTTTGATTCTCTTTATATAGAAGAATTTAGTTTTTCAATTTTTTTAAATGAAACATTTAAATTTTTGAAAATGAAAAAATTGAATACATTAAAATTTTGGTTTTACAAAATAAAAGGTTTTGACAAAACGTTTTAATTTTCGAAAAACCTAAATTTACTAACTTTTTTACTCATGTATACTATTGAAGATCTTCAGTTAAAATTCTATGTTGTGAATCATAAGTTAAATTATTTCTACCACACATAATTATATATGCAAACGTGTCACTCTGTCTATTTTCATTAAAAATGCACATAATTTCATAGTTGTTTTGTGAGTACTTAAAACATTCATCTTGTAATCGTTTTATGATACAACATAATTTTGAAAAAACAATTGAATTGATTTACATTTACATCGTTATTTGCGTTGTTCTTTTTCAATTTATAAAAGTATGATAAGATCTTAAAAAGTTATTTGAAGCGTAAAGATTCCTTAATTCTTGGGGAAAAAATTTGTTTCTTACATAAATATTTTGTAATTTAACATGGTCAAATAAAGAAGAATCATTTAGCAGATTAATTTTTGTTTAATGTGGAAAACAACGAAAATAAAGAAAGGCATGTCAAATTCAGTGTTGTAATTATTAGTAATATGTTGCTCAAAATTTATTTCTTCATTTAATCCATCACATGCAGTTCTTTCTAGTTCAAAGAAAGAAATTGTAATTTTCGGATTTTTCAGTCTTTCTTGTTCTGGTTCAAGCGAATGTTCTGATTCATATGTAATAACAAGAACACGAATTTCCATACTTTTTACAACAGTTTTACCTTTTTATGGAAGTTTTCTATTATCATTCTTAGTAGTCCATCAAAGAATAGAATGTTCTTGTTTTTTTCCTTGAAAGTAAAAATTAGTGTTAAATATCCTTCTCAAATTATATTTTTAAATCTTTCAAAAATTCGCCAACTAATTCTAAAGGATAAAGTACTTCAATTTGTTTGTTTTTAATTTTATCATTGTTAGGAATGTGTCTTTCCATAGTTAATTCATTTGGTAGGAATGAAGTTAATTGCATATTAGCTAATGAATAAATAAATGGATGTTAAATTCTAGATAAAGTATTCTTTCTATTTTTAATTGTAATAATATCAAACTATTTTAACACATAGTTTTCAACTAGCTTAATATTCCATTTAACATCATATGCTGAAAAATTCGTTCCATTTGTGGGAATAACATCAAAGGTCATATAAAGTTCTGAATTATTAAGATGAATCCAACCATCACCAATATTACTATTAAATACTGTTGCCTTGTTAGGAAGATTTAAATTGTTTTAGTTTTCTCATAAACAGAAAAAGAGTAAAATTGATAACTCTCAAATCTAGTCATGATTAATTAAGGAAAATAGTTTTGAATTTATTTTAATTATTATTGTTACACAAGCATCACTGAAGTCAATCAAATTATCAATTTCATCAGTGATGGTAATCATTACATTTTGAATAGTATCAAAAATTAGAATATTTATGAGATGATTTGGTTCATAAGTTGGCCCTTCAGGTTCACCATTTGGTTTAAATGAAAAAATAACATTAGTTCCTCTTTAAAAATGATAACTGTGTTTAACAAACATTCCATCTGCTAGATTTTCATTACCATCAATAATTTGAGTATTGAAAATTAAAATATGACCAATACAGTCTTCTTTATACATAAATATTTAACTTTAAATTCAATAACAACTCTATTTAAAATTTTTATCTACATTAGTGTGTATATTAGGTCCTTTCAATTCCATAAATTTTTCGAACTATATTGAGCGACAGGAATTTCTATCGTTTCTTCGTTACTTCATAATTTATAATTTTTTGTTATAGAATTTAAATTTGAAAAATTTTGATAGTAAATCAACAACTGAAACATTTTTATAAGTTTCCTTTATTGGAACAGTTAATCTTTCTTTCAGAACAGATGATTTTATCTCCCAATTGAAATAATTTACCCATTTGTTTGAATAAAAATTATGTATGTAACTGACAGACTGGGAATTAAAATTAAAAATTACAGAAAAAATAAACATGGTAAACTTTTACGAAATTCCATTCGATGTTCAGTAACAGGATGAAGTGGTTTTCGAAAAACAACATCAATGATAGAATATAATTATCAATCTACAGTATGGTTAATTGCAAAAACTTAGTTATTTGTACATTTTTCTAAAAGTTTAAAGCACCCTGTATATAAAGAATGTATAAAAAGTTGTGAGAAAATTAAAGGTAAAATTAATGAAAAATTGCAACTTTTATTGAAAATAACGATAAAACTATTCCATTAGATGGATGTGAAAATAATTCAGTTGTAGTGTTGATGACTTGATTCTGGTAAACCAAGATATAGTTAGAGAATATTTTACTAGACGCAGACATAAAGGAAAAGATTGTTTTTACTTAGCACAAAATTATTCAAAAATACCAAAAGTGTTAGTTGGAGATAATCCTAATTTTATAAATATTTTCAGACAAGATTATTTTAATTTCGATCGTATTTATCATGAATTTGTTGGAGATTTAAAATTGGACAATTTTAAGGAATTGTGTAGCAAATGTTGGAATAAAAATGAATTTTGTTTTATAACAATAGATATCACAAGAAAAAATAATAATATGAAATAAAGAGCATAGAATAAGAATTTTTTAAACATTAACCATAAAAACGTTGAACATAAACATTGAACACAAAAACGGTGGAATAAACGCCAAACATAACAACATTGAACATAAATATTAAACATAAAAACACTGAATGTAAAATAAAAAAATTGTTATTGTCTTTTGATCCTTAGTAAATGTGATACAGAAGAACAATTAAAAGATTTTAAAAATGGAAAAAAGAAACAAGAACACAATATGAAAAATTTAAAAAAAGAAAATAAACCAGTTCTTGATGCAATTAAACAAATTAAACAAGGAATTGAAGGTTTAGGTGAATTGTGTTAAGAGCAATGCAATGCAAGAAATCAACATTACTTAGAAGGATTTAAGGATATTAAACAATTAAACAATTTGATAGTGATAAAAGACATTAAACATTGAGAGGATTGGAAATAAAAGATTTATTGAATAAATGTGAAAAAGAAATCAAAAGTAGAAAAAAATCAAAGAAAATATCTTAAAAAATAAATATAAGTGATAAAGGTTAAATTTTATCAATTGTAGTGAAGATACATATTTTAGTTTAAGACATGTTTGTACTTTTAAATATATTGGTAAAAATCTAGTTGAATATAACAGAGATATATTAAAAATTGGTAAAAAAGTATTAATGTAGCATTGGAGTAACGAATCTTTCAACTAAAAAACATTCCTATGGGTGGTTTAGGTAAAGAATTTGATTCTCTTGATTTACAAAATTATGTTAGAATTTTATTTGACTCAAATGCTGTATATTCTCAAAATAATCCAAATAAAATTAAATCAAGTAAAGGAAATAAATATAATTATTTGAT
Organism: Schistocerca serialis cubense; assembly: GCF_023864345.2. NCBI lineage: Eukaryota > Metazoa > Arthropoda > Insecta > Orthoptera > Acrididae > Schistocerca > Schistocerca serialis. The sequence goes on from NC_064640.1 coordinate 783,254,980, forward strand.
AAAAACCATTATTGAAGATCTTTTGCTAGTTTTTGAGAAAGATATCTTAATGATTTCAAAATTTTAGTGATGGTTTAATAAAAAAATAATCAGAATAACCAGTTTTATATATTTGGATGAATGATGTATGTCAGGTAACTGATAGATTAACATTGTCAACGGGGAAGGATTAGCTTTTAATAAAAATAATTTTAATGAAAAAGCAGTAATAACAAAAGTGTTCACTAATGAATTCATTGATTTTATAATTAACAATGAAAAAGGAATTGCATATTTTATTCGAATTTTGAACAATTTGCCACATGAATGTGGAAAAGGCTTTGTTAATGATACAATTAATAATTTACCATTCGAAATGTATTTACATGGTAGTAACTAGTGTGTCCCTGGGACAAAAAGGAAATGAAAGGCTAACACATGGTGATCCAGTAATAAATAAATTAGATGAAGCATGCAAACAATATGACAATGTCTATTGCGATCATAAAAATTTAGAATCTAGACATATAGCTGATAAAGAACTTCAGTTAGCTAAAAAAGAAAGTATGCTCCAACTGATAAAAATTAGCTGGGACTACAGTTAGAGGAATGATGAATCAAGAATAAAGTTAGGACTCAGTAAATTTTGATGAAAATGGAAAGGAATAAACAATCCTTTATTAATTTTTAATCTGTATAAATGAATAACTTTAGTATTGACTACACTAAACTTCCAAATGGAAAAATAAAATCAAGATCATAATGAAGAATTAAACAGTACTTATCAGTTTTTAACTGATGCATAAAAAACGAAAAGAGATACGAAATTGGTGCATTAGGTATTCCTCTTGTGGAAAAAATTAATGAATATTTAATGAACAAAAAGCAACAAAACATGAATGTGGATGTTTACCATTATTATTAGCCTAATTAAAATATCTAGCAACTTTTGGTTCACTCACTGGTGGATCTGCAGCAATTAAAAATGCCATTATAAACAAGTAAAATGTTGATAAAGAATTAGAATACCATAAAAGACATAATTTAGCGATGGAAAAGAAAGTCCAACCTCTCGTCCAAGTCGTGGGAGATGGGCAACGGCACAAAGTAGGGGACTGCCTATAGGGGCGATGTACAGCGGGGACTTCGTGTGCCCCAGGACCGCTACGGTAGCTGGGAAGGCCCTATGGGAACCCTGAAACGTGACGGCTAACGGGACTCTGGTGAAGCTGCGATAGGCCTAGCAAGCCAGTAGTGGATAAATCAACTGCTTTCAAAAAGGGAACATGCCTCGGATCACGGAACGGATTTAAAGGAAACCGACCTTGCAATGGAAAAGGATTACGAGATGACTTACGACTAGGCACCTTAAACGTAAGGACTCTAACTGGGAAGTTAGAAGAAATTGTAGAAATGATGGAAAGGAGGAAATTGGACATCTTGGGACTTGCTGAGACTAGGTGGAGAGGAGTTGGTGAAAAACCACTAAGTAAAGGATGTAAACTGTACTGGATAGGGAATGAGAGAGGAAGAAATGGAGTGGCAATAGTGGTCAGAGAGGGTCTGCAGGAGGAGGTGGAAGGTATCAATGATCGAATGATAAAAGCCAGAGTACGAGTGAAAGCAAAAAGCATTGAAATCATCCAAGCATATGCCCCACAGGTGGGGTGTACAAAAAAGGAGAAGGAGGAATTTGAAGATGACATGCAAAAGCAGCTAAATGGAGGTAATCAGATTATAATAGGGGACCTCAATGCACATGTTGGCACAGACAGCAAAGGATTCGAGGAGATAATGGGACCAGAGGGCTGGGGGAACCGAAATAGAGAAGGAAAATTGTTGCTGGAATTCTGCAAGAGGAATGGGCTGGCGATCGCAAATTCCTGGTACAAGAAGAGAAGTAGCCACAAAATAACTTGGTACAGTGGAGACTGGTCCCAAACTTCAGTAGTAGACTATGTACTAGTGGATAGGCAGATGATGAGCAGCCTCACAGATGTTAAGGTCATTCCACCTGAGGCCTTAGACAGTGACCATCGGCTGTTGGTAGCCACCCTGAGAGAGAAAAAAGATAGGAGGGCAACAGACATACAGGAGAAAAGGTTGAAGACATGGATGCTGAAAGAGGATGAACGGAGGACCCAGTACCAGACACTGATCAGGAAGAAGCTGCCAAAGGAAGATCAGAGAACAGTGGAAGAAGAATGGGGAGATTTTAAGAGGGCTCTAGTTGAGGCAGCTGAGACTGTGTGCGGAAGAACTAGCACAAAGAGGAGAAGTAAGGAAACCCCATGGTGGAACAACATATGTAAAGAGGCAGTACTTCGAAAGAACAAAGCCTTCAGAGAATGGTTCCAGACCCGAACAGAGGAACCTAGGGTAAAATATAAGGGAAGCAAGAAAGCGGCACAGACCATAGTAAGGGCGGAGAAGAAGAAGTGGATGGAAAAATGGACAAGAATGTTAGAAGAGGACAGTGAAGGTAACAAAAAAGTACTTTACACCATGGTAAGAAATAAGAGGAACGACAGAAGCGAGTGCCTGAGGATCATGGATAATAATGGAAGAGTTGTAGAGGAAATGCATGAGCTCAAAAAGATTTGGAAGGAGTACTTTGAAGATCTGTTGAATGCCGTCAAGCGGGTAACCAACAGCGATGGAGACCCTAAGGCAGCAGACGATTATAATAGTGGGGAAATTGATGATCTAACTTGGAATGAAGTGGAAGAAGCCATAAAGAGGATGAAAGGGGGCAAGGCACCAGGTTGGGACGAAGTAACAGTGGATATGATACGAGCAGCAGGAGAAGTAGGAACCCAGTGGCTATACAGAGTGCTGAGGGTGGTGTGGAAGGAGAACAGAATTCCTGAGGATTGGAAGAAAGGAATTATAGTCCCGATCTTCAAGAAAGGGGATAAAAGGAGATGTGAGAACTACAGAGGAATCACCCTGCTATGCCACTGTGGAAAAATCTATGAAAAGATCCTGAAGAAGAGAATAAGAAGCAGTATTGAAAGTAGACTGCAAGAGGAGCAGTATGGGTTCAGACCGGGAAGATCAACAACGGACCTCATATTTGCGGTAAGGCAACTGCAGGAAAGGCACTATGAGTACGGGAAGGACTTAATCATGGCCTTTTTAGATATTGAGAAGGCGTATGACAGTATCTATAGGGACAAGCTCTGGGATGTGTTGAACGCAAAAGGGATAGATGAAGAGATAACACGAAAAGTCAGAAAAATGTATGAGGGAAGTGAGAGTTGTGTGAAAGTGGGGAGGGAACGTACTGCATGGTTCAAGCTGGAAAATGGGCTGCGACAGGGAAGTGCACTTTCGCCTTTATTGTTTATTATTGTTATGGATGAAATCCTACAGCAAGTATCAGATGCAATTGGAGATCATAAAATGAAAGCAGTGCTTTTTGCCGATGACCTGATGTTGTCACAACAAGGAAGAAGAATAGGCCAAATGTGGATATAACTTGTAGAGGGGAAAAACTACAAGTGGTAGAGAACTTCAAGTACCTGAAAAGCATGATTGAAAGTAAGGGGGAAACGCAATGGAAATAAATGAAAGGTGCAGAAAAGCAGGGCAGTTCTTCAAATGCATTAGAGGGCTTATTTGGATCAAGGAGGTGCCACAGAAATCCAAGGGAATTATATACCGAACCTACTTTGTCCCCATATTGGCATACGGAAGTGAGACATGGGTAATGCACAAAAGCGACAAAAGTAGAATACAAGCTAGTGAAATGAAGTTCCAGAGGAGCAGGTTGAGTGTAACAAGACGAGACAGATTGCGAAATGTGTATGTGAGGGAAAGACTAAAGGAGGAACCAGTACAGGACAGGATAGAAAAATCAAGACTGCAGTGGTATGGACACATGAAGAGAATGGATGAGGGAAGAATTCCAAAGAGGATGTTTGATCTGCAACTGGAGGGGAAGAGGCCCAGGGGAAGACCAAGAGATAGATGGGTGAAGGGAGTGAAGGAATGTGTGACGAGAAGAGGAGAGAACTGGACGAAGGTGGAAGAGGGGGAATGGTGGAAAGACAGAACACGATGGAGAGGCTTGTGTTCCCGACAGACCCAGCCAGTGGCTGGAAACTGTCCAAGATGATGATGATGATGATGATGATGAAAAGAAAGAAATTGGATGTAGAAAAAACCTTTCAGAGATATAATTAAAAAATTTAATAATTCTTAACCTAATTTTCTCATTGAAAAATTGGTTAAACAATTAGAAATGAAATATTTTCATGGCATTTTTGTGACTGATGAATTACCTGATAAACCAAAAAATTTTGAATGTGGAATAGTAAACTTAGACATCTGATCATGTTGACAGTCAATAGATTTGCTATTATAAGAATAAATATATAAAATTTGTTTTTGATTCATTTGGTGTTAATATACAAAAACAGTTAGTAAATTATCTTTATCATCGAAAGGATACAAAATTTTGATGACGTAATATGTGGTTATTTGTGTTTCTTTGTTTTAAAACTATGTATGAATTATAACTTTAAGACATTTTAAAATAAACAAATGGACATATTTGGAAATAACTTACATGCTTAACTCAGTAATGATTTAGAAAAAATAAGATTTCCATCATTAAAACCAAAAGTTAAAAATAATTTCGAAATTCGAAGATTTCCAATCAATAATCAAATATTTTCAATCAAAAAATTAAAAATCCTCAAACAAAAATTCAGGAAAAATTAGCATCAGAATTTGAAAAAAATAAAGCCATCATTACAGTCATTGGAAACAAAAGTTAAAGATATTCAATCATCAGGAGATTCAAAAATAGATAATTAAATTAAACAATTCCAGAAAGAATTAAATTTCATTTAAAGTAACTTCAGGTTATATTAGTTTTAAAGGTAGAAGAATTGTAAATGTAATTTATCCAATTGATGTAAAAGATGCTGTGAACAAACAATATTTAGTTAATGAATTAAAGATTCCTGTTATTAAAGCTGAATATACAAGATTTGACCGCATTTGAATAATTATGTGTGTAAAACGCATTTTAATCAGCTCAATAAAAGTTATCTAACTAATTATTTTACAAAAAAGGATATAGAAAAGGCTTTTTCAGATTAATTCTCAAAAACAGAGCTTCAACATTACATGCGGAATGGGGCCCTTAGGAACGTATCTCCCAAGGAGGAGAACGAAGCCAGTTTTTGGTGGCCAGTGGAAATGGTAAACACTGCCATCCTTGCTTGTGAGATTAAGGCAGAGCTCTCTACCTGCAGCATCGTCGATAGAACTGACTGTGGTACTTTGGTGCAGAGCCAAGTGGAGGGTCTGAATCAAATGATTTCTGTGACCGTGTGGGCCAGAGATTCCTTGACTTGCTCCATCAGGTGGTGGGTTTCTGTGTTCTACTTAATAGGTCAGGAGTTCACTACACCCAGGAAGCAGCTACACAGGTAGCAGTGTCTATATGGAAGGGATTGGCGGTTTTTTTTAGGTTAGAGGGTATCAGGAAACCATATAATGAATCTCTGTCTAAAAGAGGGCTGGTAAAACATGGTAAGATAATTGCAGCAACAATCAATATTCTAGTTGAAAATTGTCATAACTGTGCTCCGAAAGAACCAATGCTCCAAGCCCTAATAGAAAGCACCAAAAGTCAAATAGTTATAGGTATGGAAAGCTGACTAAAGCTGGAAATAAGTTCGACTGAATTTTTTTCAAACTACCTAGGTGTTCAGAAAGGATAGATCAAATACAGCTGGTCATGGAGTATTTATTGCTGGCAGAAATAGTTTATCTTGTAGTGCAACTGAAGTAGATAGTTCCTGCAATATAGTATGGGTAGAGGTAAAACTCGACAATCAGACTAACTATTCATTGGATTGGTTTTCCAACCCACGACTCAGATGATACAGTTTCTGAAAAGTATGAAGAAAACTAGAGTCTCAGTTCAGATAGGTACCCCACTCATACAATTATGATCGGTGGTGACATCATTCTACTCTCAATATGCTGGCAAAATTACATCTAGAAATTAATTCATTATTAATTTTTGGTAGGCATAAAACATAATCTGAAATTGTAATGAATGCTTTTTCAGGAAATTATTTTGAACAATTAATTCATGAGCGCACTCAAAGCGTAAATAACTGTGAAATCATACATGACCTCTTAGCAACAAATAATACTGGACAAATAGATGTATCATGATGGATACAGGGATTACCGAACACAAGGCAGTGACTGCTAGCCTGAATACCATAACACCCGCAATATCAAAAACAAATGCAAAGTACAGCTATTTAAAAAATCTGATAGAAATGCTCTTAACGTCTTCTTATGAGACAATCTCCACTCTTTGCGATCTGTTCATGTAAGTGTAGAAAAGATGTGGAATCATTTCAAAGAGATAGTATCCACGGCAACTGAGAGATATATACCACATAAATTTATAAGTAATGGTACTTGTTCACCATGGTACATTAAACGGGTCAGACCGCTGTTGCAGGAGCAACGAAAAAAGCATGCCAAATTTTAAAAAAACGCAGAATCCCCAAGAGCGGCCAAGTTTTTCAGAAGTTAGAAATGTAGCATGTGCTTCCATGAAAGATGCTTTTATTAATTTCCACAGTGAAACCCAGTCTCGGAATCCGACAGAAAACCCAACGATATTCTGGTCATACATTAAGCACACCAGTGGCAAGATGCAATCAATCCCTTCACTACGCGATAACAACGGTGAAGACTAAAAAATGGTTCAATGCCTCTAAGCGCTATGAGACTTAACATCTGAGGTCATCAGTCCCCTAGACTTAGAACTAAGCTAAGGACATCACACATAGCCATGCTCGAGGCAGGATTCGAACCTGCGACCGTAGCAGCAGCGCGGTTCCATACTGAAGCGCCTAGAACAACCTGGCCACAGTGGCCGGCGCCATAGTGCTACTAAAGCAGAGTTATTAAACACGGTTTTCCGAAACTCCTTCACCACTGAAGATTAAGTGAATATTCCTGAATTCCAATCAGGAATAACGGACAGGGTAAGAAACATAGTAGACATGCTCGGAGTAGCAAAGCAGCTTTCATCACTTAATAAAGGCGAGGTCTCTGGTCGAGACTGTATACCAATCAGGTTCCTTTCAGAGTATGCTGATAAAATAGCTCCATATTTAGCAATTATATACAACCGCTCATAGAAAGATCTGTACATAAAGACTGGAAAATTGCTCAAGTCCCACCAATACCCAAAAAAGGGAAATAGGATTAATCCGCTGAATTACAAGCCCATATAACTAATGTCGATTTACAGAAGGGTTTTGGAACATATACTGTGCTCAAACATTATGAATTACCTTAAAAAAAAGACACATAGTCAGTCATCATGGATTCAGAAAATATCGTTCTTGTGAAAGACAACTAGCTATTTATACTCATGAAGTAGAGAGTGCTATCGACAAGGGATGTCAAATGTCAAATTGATTCCTTACTTTTAGATTTCCAGGGGGCTTCTCAACACTGTTCCTCACAAGAGTCTTCTAACCAAACTGCGTGCCTATAGAATATAGCCTCAGTTGTGCAAATCGATTCATGATTTCCTTTCAGAGAGGTCACAGTTCATAGTAATAGATGGAAAGTCATCAAGTAGAACGAAAGTAATATCTGGCTTTCCCTCTATTGTTCCTCATCTATTAGCCCTCTTAAATTGTTTGCAGATGATGATGTCATTTAACGTCTTGCAGTGTCATCAGATGACCAAAACGAATTGCAAAATGATTTAGATAAGATATATGTATGGTGCGAAAAGTGGCACTCGACCCTGAATAAAGAAAAGTGTGAAGTTATTCACATGAGTACTAAAAGAATCTGCTAAATTTCGATTACTCGATAAGTCACACTAATCTGAAAGCTGTAAATTCAAGTAAATACTTAGGGATTACGATTACAAATAACCTAAATTGGAACGATCACATAGATAATGTTGTGGGCAGAGCAAAGCAAAGACTGCGATTCACATGCAGAACACTTAGAAAGTGCACAGGTCTACTAAAGAGACTGCTTAGGCCACGCTTGTCATCCTTGTTCTGGAGTATTGCTGTGCAGTTAGGGATCTGCATCAGGTGGGACTGACAGATGACATCGAAAATGTTTTAAGAAGGGCAGCTCATTTTGTATTATTGTGAAAAGGCGGAAGAGTGCCATGGATATGACATGTGAATTGGAGTGGCAATCATTAAAACAAAGGTGTTTTTCGTTGCGATGGGACATTCTCATTTAATTTCAATCACCAGTCTTCTCCTCAGATTGTGAAAACATTTTGTTGGTCACATCTACATAGGGATAATTGACCATCAAGATAAAATAATGGAAATTAGGGCTAGCACAGAAAACTTTAAGTGCTAGTTTTTCTCGTGCGGCATTAAAGAGTGGAATGGTAGAGAGACAGCTTAAAGATGGTTCATTGAGTACTCACCCAGGCACTTTATTGTCAACAGCAGAGTAATTATGGCGATATAGATAAACGCCATATTAAAATGAGTTAAGTAATCGTAAGATAAAGTATAGGATAAACAAATTGTTGAATTTACTTTCATTGCTAGAAGCGAAAAAATGCACAATTTCAGAGAATACGATTTTATTCTTAAAAAGATGTTGTTGATAAAAATATAAAGAGAGATTTAACAAATAACGATTTTGATCTTTTGATGAGTGCTTTTGACAAACTTTACAAAATAACTCCTGCATCCAATCAATAAAACTAGTACACAAATAAAATTATCTAACTGTAAGACAAAAGATTCGGTTGAAACAGATCCAGCTGATGTAAAGTTAATTATATTAGGTGAAATAGTTCAATTATTTTTTATTCTGTGTAAATAGAGAATCATAATAACATCTAATGTTTGAAATATAAAAGCTTCACTAAAACACATAATCTTCACTAACATATAAAAAACGAAAAACAAATAATTGACGATGTTTGATCAGTTTGTAAAACTAGGAAAAACATTGCTCAAATAATTTTCTGGTTAATGGATTAAGCATTCATGAAGAATGTGTTAATTAATTGCATACACAAATGAAAAATTTTTTAAAAGATAAATGTAATTTCTTTTGGAATAAATCATTTATGACAAACTGAAATTATAGATGGATTTTCAAAATTAGTTGATGAATATAATAACACAAAACAGTCAACGAAAAAATTAAACATAAAGATGTAAATATAGAAAATGAAAAAATTATTGAAAGCTATTTGTGTAACAAAGTAAGAATACGTAAATTAAATGGAATTTTGGAAAAAGGAGTAAACAGCAAACTGGTCAACAACAATTTTTGAAACTGAAGATGTTATTTGTTAAAATCCTGTCATATATGAATTAAAAGATTTAAATGGTGAAGAAATAAAATATATTTATGAACCAGAACTACTGGAAACGAAATTTCCGGGTGTTTACCTTGTTGAAAAAGTTTTGGAAAGAAAGGTAATAAAGCATATGTTAAATGGTTTGGTTTTGATAATTAACACAAAAGTTGGGTAAATAAAATGATAGTAATTTTTGAAATGTTAATAAAAAGTTTTATATACATATGGAGTTGGTTACTGAAAATTTAAACCTATTGGGTATTGAAAATAAATTTCATTGTGCTCATTATTTAATTAAAGAAGATAGAGTATTTTTTGATATTCAAATAAAGGTTAACAAAAATGATATTGTCTTAATTATATGATAATTTTAAATTTGAATAAATGGAATCTCATGGTTTTAATGAATTTAGTTTATTAAATGTCTAGCAAAATAGATAAGAATGTTATTTAAAATTTAATCATGAAAAATGTAGTTGGAAATTTAGTTTTATATTCTAAAAAACGTTTGCTGTTAAGTTATATGGTCATTCAATGGTTCTCGTGAATAATTATTCAAAGAATTGAAATAATTTTGACAAAAGAAAATTTTCAAGTTTCTTTCATTTGTTGATATAAATTTACTGAATTTGGTACACAATTCGAATAACATACTAATCATAATCATACAATGTTAAAATAATAAATAAATGCTTTAAATTTCGGTTAATCTTTTGAGCAACAACATGTGGTTATAAACTACTTATTTGTTCATTTCTTGAACGTAAAATTTCTACAGTTCTATCAATTATTTCATCAGATTTTCATGTAATTATTCTTAATTGTATTCAGACACTTTAAATGACTATTTGATCTTTGTTTTCCATTAATATTTATTTCTTATTTTCCATGTTTTCTTATTGAGTGTACATCATCATGAGTAATCCATATTTTCAATTGTTTGGCGTTTTCAATATTTTGATTTTAATATTATAGAATACATTCATGACTCATTATCAAACATTGTTTTCCGTTCTAAAGTGGCCCTCCAATTTGAAGGTTTTTAAATTTTCTAAAATTGCTTTATCTTCATCTACATATTTAAAAGGCTTGACTATTTTTTTATGTTCTAAAATTTCAACCACATTATTCTCATCAGTAATTATTCAAACTTTTTATCATTACAAATAAGTTTGTTGTTTTTTTAGATCTAAAAGAGATTTGATTTATACACAACAAAATTTTATCCATTTTTTAGTTCTAATAAATTTCTTCTTTATAAATGGATAGTGAAAATAAAATTATTTGTCCATTGTGTGAAAAGAAACTGGCAAAGGAATAAAAATTACAAAACAGAATAAAACTTCCAAAATAGGTTTTGTTGATTGTATAAAAAGAAACAAAAAGGATATAGGGAAAATAAATATAAACATATAAAAGAACTTGAAAATAACTAAAATAAAAACACATTTATTTGTAATAATAAAGGGCAAGAAATTAAAAATTCTTCTACATATATTCATAACTGTGACCTTAAACAATCAAAAATGAAAAAATAGAATTGTAAAAAACAAAAACTTATTCTCAAGACGTTCATGGTTTTTGTGGACAATTTGGTTGTAAAATGTGTCTGAAACCATATAAAAATACCATATAAAGTGACAATATAAAAACTAATTAATTTTTTTATTTTACCATTTGATTTTGGTTACTCTGCTATGCAACTATTTAATTCTCACAAGAAATCATTGTTATCATGTATTTTATTTAAGTGCAACTTATGAAGTTACTATGGTGATGTATTAATATCATCTTGTAATAAAACACGTTTATCACCATCAGAACTTAAAACAACTTTATTACACTCAACTGTATACAATTCATGGATAATTCATCTAATTAAATTCATTTTTATATTGTTTTATTTTTTATCTAAACAATTTTTACAATCAACAATACTAATTTCTCTTTTCATAACACATTTTTTAACTCCTTTAAATATTTTTCCTGCTTTATCACCATCTTTATAAGTATACATTTTCGATCTTAAATTAACGTGCTCTAACATAATGTTTCCACAATTTTCATCTTTCATTTTTCCTAAAACTTTCCTATTTACTTGCAGAATTCCATAAATATTGCCTTTTGAATAATCACTTGTGTCAAATTTGTTTATTTTAGATTTCATGTCTTTCTATAAATCTTCAGTTTTATAAATAATGTTAGTCCATATAACATAAATCAATATTTTCACGATATTTTGATTTCATAACATTATAATGAAGACAAGATACTTTTCTTTTCGAAATAATAAATTGGTTTTTGAAACATTACTGTTGTTTGTTTCATATGAACTGCAACTAGATTTTCGGAAAATACAGTAGTATTTCCATAATTTAGTTTTGACACATATTTCGTATATTTTTCTGGATGTGATATTATTTTAAAATTTTCCCTATTTCTAATACTTTTCATTGTTTTTACAAAAACTGAATTTTTCATCCATGTATAGAAATCTTTTGCAAAATCATTAGGGGCTTTACTTTTCATTTCTGTTTTAAAATCTATATATATTTTAACCAATCTCATTATTCATATTATAAGATTTTATGACTTTCCATTAATTTTTAACCAATATCTAAAATCGTTTAAAATTTCTATAATATCTAAATCTACCTCTACATCTATATGGTTATTCTGCAATTCACACTTAAGTGCGTGGCAGAGGGTTCATCGAACCATTTTCATACAACTTCTCTACCATTTCACTCTTGAATGGTGTGTGGGAAAAGGAACACCTAAATCTTTCTGTTCGAGCTCGGATTTTTCTTATTTTATTATGATGATCATTTCTCCCTATGTAGGTGGGTGTCGACAAAATGTTTTCGCATTCAGAAGAGAAACTTGGTGATTGAAATTTCGTAAACAGATTTCGCTGCAAAGAAAACTGCCTTTGTTTCAGTGACTGCCACCCCAACTCACGTATCAGTGACACTCTCACCCCTATTGGGTGATAAAACGAAACGAGCTGCCTCTCACTTTTCGATATTCTCTGTCAATCCCACATGATAAGGATCCCACAATGTGCAGCAATACTCCAGCAGAGGATGGACAAGTCTAATGTAGGCTGTCTCTTTAGTGGGTTTGTCGCATCTTCTAAGTGTTCTGCCAACAAACTGCAGTCTTTGTTTCGCCTTCCCCACAATATTATCTATGTGGTTTTTCCAATATAAGTTACTCATAATTGTAATTCCTAAGAATTTAGTCAGATTGGCAGCCCTTAGATTTGTGTGATTTATTGTATTATTGTAAATTTATCGGATTTCTTTTAGTACCCATGTGGATGACCTCGCACTTTTCTTTGTTTACTGCCAATTGCCACTTTTCGCACTATACATAAATTCTCTCTAGATCATTTTGTAATTGGAATTGATCATCTGGTAATTTTACTAGATGATAAATTGCAGTGTCATCTGCGAACAATCTAAGGTGGCTGCTCAGATTACCACCTAGATGATTTATGTAAATCAGGAACAGCAGAGGACCTATCACACTACCTTACAGAACGCCAGATATCACTTCTGTTCTACTCGATGATTTACCATCTATCAGTATGAACTGTGACCTTTCTGAGAGGAAATCACGAATCCAGCAACACAACTGAGACGATACTCCATATGCATGCAATTTGATTAACAGTCACTTGTGAGAAATGATATCAAAAGCCTTTGGGAAATCTAGGAATATGGAATCGATCTGAGATCCCTTGTCGACAGCACTCATTACTTCATGGGAATAAAGAGCTAGCTGTGTTGCACAAGAACAATATTTTCTGAATCCGTGTTGGTTATGTATCAACAAGTCATCTACTTCAAGGTGATTCATACTGTTTGAGTACAGTATATGCTCCAAACTCTGTGTGACCTGTGCTACTTTCCAGTCTTTATGAACAGACCTTTCATCAAGTGAGCGGTTGTATATGATTGCTAAGAAAGGCGCTATTGTGTCTGCATACCTTGAAAGAAACCTGATTAGTATACTATCTGGACCAGAAGACGTGCCTTTCTTAAGTGATCTGGGTTGTTTCACAACACTTAAGATGTCTACTTTTATGTCACTCATGCTAACAGCTGTTCTGGTTTCGAACTCTGGAATATTTACTTCGTCTTCTTTCGAGAAGGAATTATGGAAAACAGTATTTAGTAACTCTGCTTTAGTGGCACCATCATTGGTAACATTTCCATCGCTATTGCGCAGTGATGGTGTTGACTGTTTTTTACCACTGATGTACTTTACGTACTACCATAATCTCTATAGGTTTTCTACCATATTTTTAGACAATGTTTCATTGTCAAAACTATTAAAAGCATCTCGCATCGATGTCCATACTAAATTTCGAGGTTCCATGAGACATAGCCAGTCTTGGGAATTTTGCATTCTTCTGAATTTGGCGTGCTTTTTTCGTTGCTTCTGCAACAGTGTTCTGATGTGTTTTGTGTACCATGGTGGATCAGTCCCGTCCCTTATTACCTTATGTGGTACGAATCTATCTATTGCTGTCGATACTGTATCTTTGAATTTGAGCCATATCTGGTCTACACTTACATAATTAGCTTGGAAGGAATAGAGACTCTCTCTTAGGAAGGCATCAAGCAGAATTTTTATTTGCTGTTTTAAATAGATATATTTTGCCTTTATTTTTAGTGGTTTTGGTTGATATAGTGTGGAGCCTCACTACAATGACCTTGTGTTCACTAATCCCTGTATCCATCATGACGCTCTCTATTAGATCAGGATTTGTGGCTAAGACGTCAAGCGTGATTTCACAACAATTTACAATTCGCGTCAGCTCTTGAACCAATTGTTCAAAGTAATTCTCAGAGAAAGCATTTAATATAATTTCGGAAGATGTTTTCTGTCTACCACTGGCTTCGAACATGTGTTTTCGCCAACAAATCTAGAGTAGATTATAATTGTATGAGTGGGGTACTTCTTTGTAATGAGATTCAAGATTACTTTGAACTGTTCAGCTATTACATCATCCGAGTCGGAGAGTCGGTAGAATGAGCCAATTATTATTTTGGTACAGCTGTTGAGTATAACCTCTACCCATAGCAATTCTCAGGAACTATCTATTTCAATTTCATTACAAGATAAAATATAGCAACAGACACACACCACCACCTACTTTATGTAATCTATCCTTTCTGAACATGGTTTGCAGAATTTATAGTTTTCTGTATTATTTAATATTGTTAATAATTTATTTTTCCTTCTGGTGCTAATGGTAAATCCTCATGTATATCATGTAATTTTTTGTATATTTTAAAACAACTTCTGAAATACAACCATATTTATCATCATCTGCTATTTTAAGCATTTTTTCGAATTTGCAATATTTTGGGTGTAACAGACTGTAAGCTCTAAATGGTAAAAATTGTGATATTGCCCAAACATACAAATTGTTTGTGTCTAAACATGTAATATAAATTGATTGTTTTTCTGGCTCAAAATTTTTCATATATTTATTATTTGATTTAGCGTATTCTTTAATACTTTGAGAACTCCACCTTAAATTCCTGTTTCAAGAAACATAATCGTATCATAATCGTTTAATATATCTAATTCAATTTTTGTCATTTTTAACATAGAATCCCAAATAACCTAGGGGCTGTAAAATACCAAGATGGATCGAGATTTAATACACATATCTCTTATTTTTCAAAAATATCTGCTAATATCAAAGTGGAATGTAAACATCTTGCAAGAGTAGATGTTTACATTTCTGCTTTTGGTCTGGAAAAAGCTTTACCTTTCCCAAAAACCTTCCCACGTCTGTTGTCTATTATAAACTAAATATGTATGTATATAACCAGGGAATACACAGTTTCAGTGACTCTGAGGGTTACATGTACATGTGGAATGAGACAGAAGGATCTCGAGGATCACAGGAAATTGGACAATGTCTTGTTAAAAATCCTAAACAACATGCCTCATCTCATCACCATATTGTCATGTATTCAGTTTCTTGTATAGGTCAAAACAGGAATATCAAACTAAACTTATCATTGCAAAAACTTTTGCAGGATCCAGGAGTTGCAGCTGATGACATTGACCACAAATTTATGGTATCAGGACACAGTTACTTCCCAAATGATGTAGATTATGGCGTTATCGAATCCAAGAGATTGGATTAATTTGGTAACAATTCCCAAATGCAAAAATCCATTTCTCATAACAGATATGAAGAAAGAAGAATTTCTTTCTATCATGAACTTGAAAGCTTTTATTTCCGATAGAAATACCAATACTGAAGGGGGTAAAGTAAATTCATTGAAAATTAAATGGCTAAGATACTGCAAATAACAAGAATATTCTATTTTCTACAAAGAAACATTGCTGGAAGGTATTGCAGTTTATGAAATCAACATTACATCAAATTGAAAAGTAAGGCGTCTTCATTTGGTCAATATTATTCAAGATCCCCTGTATCCAGAATGTCGACTTGTTAAAGAGATGAAAACAAAAGCATATGCTGGAACTTTTACAGTATATTCCTCCATATTATCACTCATTCTGTCGATTGTTACCTTCAATAAACCAAAGAAGACTTGCATTTTCCTCAAAATCAAAAGATATCAAGAATCCTGCAAAGTATGGCAGCGATATGAATATATAGATTAAATTACTCAAAAAGTAAAGTGGGCAGTGACCAACAGTCATGGTTATTTGTTAAATTATGCTTATGTTGTAAATTATATAAGTTACATTCCTCTGTGTCCTCACAATAAGTGAGTTGTTGAATTAGGTTTCAATAAAAAAGTCTTATCATAGTATGAATCACCTGTATTTTTCTGTGTTAAATAGTAGAAACATCTAATTATCTTCAGTTTCATTGTGGAGTGACTTACACTGATTGGCATCTGAATGCTCCTTATAATCTTGTATATTCATCTAAATTTTTCATATTCAATTTTTTCAAACTTTTTTGTCTCAATTATACACATTGTCAGAAATAGTATCTTTATTAAGACTCGAATAAAAACATTCTGTTTTAGGTGATTTAGTTTCTTGTAATTTTTCTTCAGATTCCAAATATCCATAAGAATAAACCCATTTTTTAATTATTAAAATCAATTTTTCACCTTCAAGGAATTTTGCTGTTTCTCTGAATTGTTCTGTTGTAAGATTAAAAGATAATTTCTCAATACTTGAAGCCATGAATTAGATTTACCTAAAAATCGTAATGTTAATCTGTCTTCATGTTTACTAAAAGAAATACTTTCTTGTTCATAACTTGGAATAGTGTCAATATCTACTGCTAATTCCTTGATAAACGAATGAACATCGGAATTTGTTAAATTATCAATATAAAGTAGAATAAAATTAGGATTTCGTTGATTAAGATTAGAATCTTCATGTGCAGCTCCTCCATATTTTCCCGTTAAATGCCAATCATCTCTTACTTTTTCCTGCTTTAGTGTATTTCTATTCACAAATAAAATAGTTTTTAATTTATAAAATTAATTGTATCTTAATTTGTCATTATCATTGGAATATTTCATTGATATATGCAATAAATTTCTCTAGATTCATCTTTTAACATATGAAGCAATTTTTTCAATGCATCTTTACCAGTATACATACCTAACAGGTTTTTTATAGCTACATTTAAAATATTTGATATCACATCTAAATCAAATTGGTAAATGTTTTTGATATTTATTAATATAAGCTTTTTCAGGATTTGGTCGACAAGTGCTAATAACTTTTAGTAACCAGTCGCAATCTGCATAATTACGAATGATCATATTTTCCAATTTCAGTTTTTTCACCTTCTATAGGTATATCTATTTTTACTTCTTATATTCTTTACAATCGTTTTTCTTCTTGAGAACGAAAATATCTTAAACATCTGTCACAAGGATAAATTTTTTATTTCTGTTTAGTTGGTTAAAATCATTTATCCAACAATAATCGAAATGTATCTCGAATTAAAAGTTGGTTAACAGGCTTTTCTTGTCTAGTTTTTGTATGGTACAGAGAATATACAGCAAATTTTTCATTAAAATGTAAACATTAAGTGAAATATTTGACTTATTTTCAAATTTTAGAATATCTGTTAAATCAACAGGAATATTTTTTTTCCTTTTTCAAAAATTTCTTCTAATCCTTTTCAATATTTATATATTTACTAACTCCTTCTCCATCACAATTTGCTGTATATCAAGCCGATTTTATTGAAGAGATAAAACTTTTTTATCTGTATTTTTACATTAATTACAGCTTTTTATCTTTAATTTCTTTTGGGAGAATTTCTCTTGGTAGAAGATCCTATAATTGGATTGTGTATGTTAAAATTTAATTCTAAACTACCTATATAAAATAAAGATCAACCAGATTTTGTCTTTGTATTTCTTCCATTGCAGTTAGTAGTTTATTTGTTGATTTTTATAACAAATGATTCAAATGGCTCTGAGCACTATGTGACTTACCTTCTGAGGTCATTAGTCGCCTAGAACTTAGAACTAATTAATCCTAACTAACCTAAGGACATCACACACATCCATGCCCGAGGCAGGATTCGAACCTGCGACCGAAGCGGTCACGCGGCTCCAGACTGAAGCGCCTAGAAGCGCACGGCCACACCGGCCGGCTATTTTTATAACAACTTTCTAAATAGTTGTTTTCAATAAAACTTCGCCGTTTCATTTAAAAGTTAAATTCTAGTGTTTCGTCTCTATTTATAAAATTATAATAAAATTTTTATTAGTTTTAATCGCTTTTCTTTGTATTAAAATATTCTTTAAGTTGATGATTACTTCTTCTTTAATTTGATTAAAAAATTCTTAATTTCATAAGTTATTATTCTTGATTTAAGAGCATAATGTTTTCTATTAATTCGTTTAAGTGATTTAAATAAATAGTCTTCATCTAGAAAAAAGAATTTTTCAGATCATTTTTTGTTTAATTTCTTGATATTTATCTACTAGAAGCTTTTCAAAATAGTCCCCCTTATCGATATTATTAATATTATCCTCAGATCTATTGACAAGAGCGATTAATTGTTGTTTATTAAGTTTGGAATAATTCCATAAATTTTTGTTTTAGACACTTTTTGAAGTTTCTGAAAGGATTTTTTATTCAATTTGTTATCGTTACTATTAATATTATCAACAGGATTAGAATAAGATCAATTAATGTTTCTTTATAAAGTTTAGAATAGGTTTATAGTTTTTTGTTTTACAAAGTGGTCAAAGTTTTTTGTATTTTCTAATCTTAGTTCTCTCTTCTTCATTTGTTTCATAATCAATAGAGTCCCCTAGGACTCGTCTTATTACATTTAAATAACATTTCTCTTTACAGTAATTTTTTGTATCTTTATAACCGAACAATTTGAAACAGGTCAGCTTTGATATGCATTTTGTTTTTGCTTTTTATTTATATAGATAAAATTTATATTTTTAATTTTTAAAAAACCATTACAGTTGAAACGTACATTTGAAAGTTTCAAGTGATTACATAGATAGATGACCTTAGTTGTAAGGAAAAAAGTATTAGATTTAATATATTTCAAATGAATAAAAATTTGGTTTATTGATAGAGATATACACAGAATCTCAGAACTTTCAAGGAAAAAATTTATTAGATTTTTCACTTTTTAAATAAACGAAAATTTCATCTGCAGTAACATAAATTTTTAAATGTGGGAAACATTGAAACTAACATCTTGGTATCATACAGCGGAATTTTTAAAAAGGGGAAACAACAAATTCAAAATCCTGGTTTTAAATCGAGAAATTTTAAGAACTATGCTCTTTGCCTCAGAAATCCCATAGATATACTACTTGTGTACAGAACACAGGTGCAACCCATTTTGAGTACTGTTCAAGTGTTTGAGATCACAACCAGTTTGGACTAAAGGAAGGCACTGAAAAAATTCAGAGGCAAGTTGCTAGATTTGTTACCAGTAGGTTTAGTTAATACCCAGTATTACACAGATGCTTTGGGAACTCAAATGGGAATTCATAGGTGGAAGGAGTCATTCTTTTTCGAAGAACACTACAGAATTTACACAACTGGCATTTCAAGCTGACTGCAGAACCATCCTGCTAAAGCCAACGTATATTTCACATAAGGACCGGAAAGAAAAGAAAAATTAGAACTTGCACAGAGGTCTACAGGCGGTTTGCTCTATTTTTGAGTGTAACAGGAAACGAAATGACTAGTAGTGGTACAAAGTACCCTCTGCCACACACGGTAAGGTAGTTTTATGTATATGTATGTAGATGTAGGTTAACCAGTAATACAAATTTCACAGAGAGTGGGAGCACAATCCCGAAATTCTGTTCCCCTCAGAGCTTAGTTTCATTTTTAGACCAATGAGTGTGACTGCACATAGGCACTTGTGAGTTTGCATCATGCCCATTTTAAAATTAATTTTGGTGAGCCAATCCAGGATATCCTTATACAGCTTATGCATCAATTACAGCTGACCTCATTTGAGTATAGTAGATTCCTCTGTTTTCCCATCCCCTTCACAATCACTGGTGTTTGTTTCAGTTAGTTGCCTACCTTCAGGCTTTGCTTGAAACTTTAATTGATTTGGTACTCTCATTTGTAAAGTGAGTTATTAATCCAGTTACAGGGCGATTTTGGAAAAACTGTTACTTAACAAGGCGACATTAAGTTTTGTGAATTTGTAGTAGAGAGAAAGCAATCCTCACTGATCAATAAAGTAGGTCTGACCACAGAAAGCTTTGAGGGCTTGCAAGTGTATTCCCATGAGCAGGTGTGGAATGAAGATGTGTCATTTGCTGGCTTTTTTAGGTGGGTGTTGAAGTTTAGTACTTAGTAGGAGGAGGACCTGCATGTGAGTGGGAGTCATCAGCTGGCTGTAGGTGATCTTTAATGAATTGGACAGACCTGAAGATTTCGTTTGTTCCAGTGGAAACTAATAAACATTTCTAGGTAAATCTGTAGAGCAATAAGTGGTACAAAATTGTCTCATATGCTGTACATTGCTAAAACACTGTGGGTTCTGGCCAAGCTCATGAGTGGGATTTCACATGATGCCACAAATGCTCTGAGGACGAGATGGGAGGTAAGTGTCAATACATGAACATACATTATGTGGTGCCACCTGAAGAGCGAGATGCCAAAGGAAGTTTTGTACCTCGCAATGGAACCAAAAGGACACACAGTTGCTGCCAGAAGCAATGGCGAATGAGAGAAAGTGGCATAGAAACGCCCAGAAAAATTTCCATATGCCACCACAACAGCTCACATGCTTACATCAGTCAGTTGCCAAAGAAAATGGCATCATGTCTCTTCCGAACCAGCAGTGCGACAGCAGTAGACAGAACTCTGCATAAATGTTTATTCTCAATTGTACTGTGTAAAAAAGAGACTAGTATCTTGTCCTGTATTAAGTGATACGTTAATGTTTAATGACAGTACAAACACTCAGGATATTCCTGTTGACATGAATTGTAATAAAGTTAAGTATTTCATCTTGTTCCAGCTATAAGAAAGTGATCTGACATTTTATATGTTTTAGTATCATTTCAGCCCCTTCAAGAGTGAATCTAAGAACCCAGTACTGTACCAAGTGTTATTTCATCTAGTACAACATATTAGATCCATATAACTTCCCCATAATGGGTTGAAAAACACTTTATACTGTTTCTTAAAAAGCAGTGCTTATTCAGGCTCTTCTTTCCTTCGTGACTGCATTCCCTAATGTTTTGTCATATTTCTGGACAGAGAGTATAACTCAAAGATTATGAGCATGAGCATTAGCATTACCATAACTGGATGCTACACCTGCATTATTTTAATAATGCACTTTAATAGTATGGTTATGTCACAGGCATATTAAATGTCGCTTATTGCAATTTGCAGGGGTATAAACAATTTTTTCTTCTGGGATAGTTTCAGTCCTGTTAAAGTACAATATCTTCATTTGGATCAGTATCCCAAGATATTAGCAGCTGAAGTGTCAAACTTTTTCAACGTTTAAAACTGGAACACAGGATGAATCTAATGAAAATTCGAATTCAAGCGAATGGAAATGAAAGCACTGCAGTAGAAAAATTGTGATGTGTATTCATGATTGTGCTGAGTATTGGCGACATTCATGCTAAGTGCATTGTTCTGCAGACGAATTTGTAAGCTCAGGACCTATTCTCATACCTCTGATCGATTTCAACCAAATTTGGCACACAAACAGTGAACTTCCTGAGTGTCTGCACCATAAAATTTATAACTTCCTAGCTCCATTGTGAGGTATGATAAGAGAAAAAAGTTATTCACCAACTGTTGCCATACAGGTTGCACTGTATGACTCGCGAGTCATGTGGGATTAGTATTGGCCTGTCTTATCAACCTGCTTTGCAGGGCAGCCTATAGACTGCCCTACATGACAGGCATGTTCTGTTGCAGTAGTATCGGTGTTCTTTATCAGCTTCCTTTGCATGGTCGCCTATATGATAGGGGTAACAAACGGTTTTCAAGCCCCCTGATATGTAGGTTGAACTGTATGACAGCTACATTGGAGCAGTGACTGCCTGCTTTATCTACTTGTTTTGCAGGGGCTACACATGTAGGTGGACATGGCTGGGATGGATAAAGGAGGGGATGGGCAGAGAGAAGGGGAGGGGGAGATGCAGGAACCAGGTGAAAGATGTAGTGAAGAAATGGCCAGGTGGAAAAGTAACAGAGGGAGGAAAATATGGTTGGAGAGAGGGTGCAGAGAAGATGGACAAATAGACAATCAGGAGGAGAATGAAGAGATAGGTGTGGGGAGAAGGACATATACAAATGGAGCTGGGAGGATGAGGTTGACAGAGAAAGACAGGGAGGAAGGAGTGGACACAGAGGAATGACGAGGAAATCTGTGTAATATATATGTCGAATACACATGCAGGTGAAGTCACAGTGAAAATGCTAGTACGCTCTCCTAAACCACTGGACAGATTTCAACCAAATTTAATACATAAACTACTGCCTATATGAGAATCAGAAATGTAGGGGTTACAATTTTGTATTTCCCATAGTAGTAGAGGCAATGATAAAAAGGATTTTCACCCCGATATACAAGCTGCCCTCCACAATAGGTGTGTTGCACATATAGTACTGGCATCGACTGCAGGGTTATATATGCAGATTGGCACAGTTGCACAGAGATATGTGTGGGGAGAGATAGATTGTGAGAGAACAGGGAGGATAAAGTGGACAGAGAGAAAGAAGAGAGGATGAGTTGACCAGAATAGAGGAAGTGGAGGAGATGGACAGAAAGAGCGGTGAGGTGGTGACAAACAAGAAACAGGGGAGCAGAAGATGTACAGAGAAAGGTGGAAGGAGGGGATGGGCAGACAGATGGGGAGAGAAGATGGAGAGAGAAAGTGGGAAGGAAGAAAAATACAGGCGACAGGTGAAAGGTGTAGGGGGATGTTGGACATGTTTGGTTTTGGTTTTGTTTTGCTTCAGGGCGCAAAAACGACTGGGGTTATATGCGCCCAAGTCAAAACTATAGAACACAAAGACAGACGGGAGTTAAAAAACGACTATACATCAGTCCCAACTGACATAAGAGAAGACAGATAAAAAACAGGCATGTGGAGAAAGTGCTGAAAAGGACACCATACAGAAACGGAGGTCCAAAACTAAAAATTAAATAGCCATCACCATATTGCTTTGACGGATAAAAAGTAAAATGCGGTCGACAGCCTGCATGTCATTCGCAAAAACAGCCCATAACTCAGACAGAAAACCAAAGTGGGATTGTAAACGGTTAAAAAATAGGCATTCCGTCAGGAAGTGGCGGACAGTTAAAACTTGGGCACAATATGTGAAAAGTGGTGGGAGAGCACCACTTATCAATGACAATGGCTAAAAAGGCAGTGCCCAATACACAGCCTAGTTCAAATGACCTCCTTCTGGTGGGAGGGCCGAGAGGAGGTCACCAAGTCAAGGGGAGAGGCGTAATAATCTGGAGCTTATTCCCATGAAGGGAGGACCATTGGCGATGCCAAAGGGACACGACCTCCTGACAGACGGCAACACAGAGATCATCAGAGGGAATATAGGAACTAGCAGGCTGAGGTACAAGGACTGCAGCCTTGACAGCAGCATCAGCAACCTCGTTTCCTGGCAGACCGACATGATGAGGAACCCACATAAACATCACAGTGACTCCACCAAGAGTGAGCAAGTGACAGTTTTCCTGGACCCGTGGCACTAAGGGATGGGCAGTGTACAGTGCACACAGACTTTGAAGGGCGCTGAGTGAGTCTGAGCAGAGGACACAATTGAAAAGGCTGTGTTGCCAGATGTACTCCATGGCCCGATACAGGGCGAAGAGCTCGAATGTAAATACCGAGCAGTGTGCCAGAAGGTGATATCAAAAGGCATGGGTGCCAATGACGAAGGCACACCTGACCCCAACAGTCAGTCCAAGAGCCATCAGTGTAGACAAACGTACTGTCGCGAAGTTGCATGCAAAGGTCGTGAAACTGAAGGCGATAGAGTGAGGCTGGAGTAGTGTCCTTAAGAGACGAATGAAGGCCGAAGTTAACACTGATTGCTTCATGAAGCCAAGGTGGTGAAGAGTTCACACCAACTGGGAAAGTTGCAGGTAGTGTGAAGTTAATCCGCCATAGCAAGTACCAAAAGCGGACTCCAGGAGGTAACAGAGAAGAGGGATGTGCCCCATACTGGCGATCGAAGGAATCATCGAAGACTGAAGCATGGGATGGGTGGCCACACATGGCAGACTAACGGAATGCATACCTGCTGTGGGGAAAGTCACGATGGTAGGACAGTGGTAGTTCAGCATCTTCAGCATACAGACACTCAACCAGGCTAGTGTAAAACGCGCCAGTAGCCAAACGGATGCCATGATGGTGGATTGGAATTTGGAAATTTTTGGTAAGTTCTATGGGACCAAACTGCTTAGGTAATCGGTCTCTAAGCTTCCGCACTAATTAATCTAATTTAAACTAACTTACGCTAAGGACACACACACACACACATGCACATGCACACGCACACACATGCCCTAGGGAGGACTCGAACCTGTGACAGGGGGAGCTGCGCGAAACATGACAAGGCACCTAAGACCGCGCAGCTAGCCCGCACAGCTGATGGTGGATAGTGTTGAGATGGCATAAAAGAGGTGGACATGCAGACACATAAACAAAGCACCCACAGTCAAGTTTTGAACGGAGAAGGGACCGGTACAAATGGCGGAGGGTGGTTCGATCGGCACCCCAGGAAGTACCATTGAGGACATGTAGGACATGAGGAACTGTATACAGTGGGCTGCCAGGTAAGACACATGGGAGGACCAAGAGAGTTTGCTATTGAGCATGAGCCCCTGGATTTTCGTAGTTTCAACTAACAGAAGGGCAATAGGCACAACATGTACAGATGGTGGGAGAAACCAATTGTGTCGCCAAAAATTCATACACATGGTTTTGTCAGCGGAAAAGCGAAAGCCATTGTCGATGCTCCAGGAGTAAAGCCAATCAAGATATCGGTGAAGGCGTCGCCCAGAGAGAGAGAGCTGTGGGAGAACTGTAATAGATGGCAAAATCCTCAACCAAAAGGGAGCCAGAAATGCCTAGAGTGCTGCAACATCTGAATGTGAACAGCGTCATGCCCTAGGGCAGACAATCGGGATGGACTGAGACCATGATCTAGCTCCCTCTTAATAAAGGCTGCATTGTAGCAATCACGATTCTGTGAAGAGAAGGGTATCACCTGAGCCTCCTCCTCCAATGGAGGAAGGCAGGGTGATAGTGTGAAGAGCTCAAAATTTCCGTAAAATGGCGGCCCAAGGTGTTGGAGATAGCAACAGGATCCTTCATGACATCACCTGCTACTGTCAGATCGGAAACTGGGTAATGGATCTTGGTGTCAGAGCGCCATCAGAGGTTGGCCCATATGACAGAGGAAGGGGTGGAACTGTTAAAAGAACTAGTGAATGAGATCCAGCTAGCTTTTTGCTGTACTGAAGAACTTGACAACACTTTGCATGCATCTGCTTATAATGAATGCAGTTTGCCATCATAGGATGACAGTTAAAAATGCAGAGAGCACATCTCCATGCGCGAATTGCTTCGCAGCATGCCTCAGTCCACCAAGGGACTGGGACATGACGTGGTAAAGAGGAAGTGCGAGGATAAAAACATTCTGCAGCAATATGGATAACGTTTGTTAGATATTTCATTCGGTCATCACAACTGGGGAAATCTTGTTCTTCAAAGGTCGCCAGGAAGGAGTAATGCTGGCAGTCAGTAAGCTGCCATTTGGGTGTGCATGCAGATGGGGTAGCAGTCAGTAAATGGATAGCAGATAGGAAATGGTTCCTCGAGTAGGTGTCAGAAAGAGTAAACCACTCAAGACGACAGGCAAGCTGGGCAGTGCAGAAGGGTAGGTCCAAATAGGAATGTGTGTGTGACGAGTCTGAAACGAAAGTGGGTGCTCCAGTGTTTAGGCAGAAAAGGTTAAGTTGGTTAAGGTCAGCCAAGAGGGCACCTCTTGAACAGCTCCTGGGAGAACCCCAAAGGGGATGATACACATTAAAGTCACCAAGTAGCAAAAATGGGGGAGGTAGCTGCCATGGTGACATCGAATGACAGAGGGACATAAATGGTACAGAGGGAAGAAGTTGGGTGGGGAAGAAAAAGGCGAACTGCAACAGCTTGAAGATGGGCAGGCAGGGAGGTGGGTTGACTATGAATGCCATCCCATATGAGCAGCATGACACCTCATGAGATGGAATGCCGACCTCAGGGGGAAGGTCAAAACAAACCGGTAAGAAATGTGATAGCTCAAAGTGGTTGTGAGGGCACAATTTCGTTTCTTTTTATTTATTTATTTATTTATTTATTTATTTATTTACACATCAAGTACCATAGGACCAAATTGAGGAGCAGATCTCCAAGGTCATGAAACGTGTCGGTACATCAAATTACAACATAAAAGTAATAACAGGTAAAAATAAAATGTTTATGAACCCAAAAAAGTCAATCCATAAGTTTAAGTAAACACCCACTACTATACAACAAGAATCAGCTTAATTTTTCAAGGAACTCCTCGACAGAATAGGAGTGACCCATGAGAAAACTCTTCCGTTTCGATTTCAAAACGTGGATTACTGCTAAGATTTTTTAATTAGAGTGGTAACTTATTGAAAATGGATCACCTTTCTGCACAAGAGTTAAGGAAGTCCGATCAAAATGCACATTTGATTTCTGCCGAATATTAACTGAGTGGAAGCTGCTTATTCTTTGGAATAACCTAATAGTGTTAAAAAGAAATGACAGTAAGGAATATATATATATATATATATATATATATATATATATATATATATATATAGAGAGAGAGAGAGAGAGAGAGAGAGAGAGAGAGAGAGAGAGAGAGAGAGAGGCCAATGTCAAAATACCCAGACTCGTGAACAGGGATCAACAAGAGGTTCATGAACTTACACCACTTATTGACTGAACCACCCGTTTCTGAGCCAAAAATATCCTTTTAGAATGGGAAGAGTTACCCCAAAATATAATACCATATGACATAAGTAAATGAAAATAAGCAAAGTAGACTAATTTTCGTGTTGAACGATCACTTACTTCAGATACTGTTCGAATAATAAAAATGGCAGCATTAAGTCTTTAAACAAGACCCTAAACATGGGCTTTCCACAGCAGGATAATATCTGAACACCTAGAAATTTGAACTGTTCAGTTTCACTAATCATATACCCATTCTGTGAAATTAAAACGTCAGGTTTTGTTGAATTGTGTGTTAGAAAGTGTAAAAACTGAGTCGTACTGTGATTTAGCGTTAGTTTATTTCCTACAAGCCATGAGTTTAGCTCATGAACTGCACTATTTAAAACTGAGCCAATGTTACACACAACATCCTTTACTACCAAGCTAGTGTCGTCAGCAAACAGAAATATTTTAGAGTTACCCGTAATACTAGAGGGCGTATCATTTATATAAATAAGAAACAGGAGTGGCCCCAACACTGATCCCTGGGGCATCCCCCACTTGTCTGTACCCCACTCAGATCCCACATCACATCCCTTCTCAACATAGTGAATAATGATCTTTAGCTGTATGTTGCTAAAGCAAGAGGTAAGCAATTGTGAACTACACCCAGTATTCCATAATGGTCCAACTTCTGGCTCAATATTTTGTGATCAACACAATCAAACCCCTTAGTTAAATCAAAAACTATGCCTACCGTTTGATACCTTTTGCTTAACCCATCCAATACCTCACAGAGAAAATAAAATATAATATTTTCTGTTGTTAAATGACTTCTAAAGCCGAACTGTACATTTAATGGCAAATTGTGTGATCTAAAATGATCAATTATCCTTATATACACAGCCTTTTCATAACTTTAACAAACACTGATGCCATAGAAATAGGTTTAAAATTCTCTACATTCAGCTTTACTACCGAGTACTTTAATCGTTCAGGAAACTGACCATTCCTACAGGAAAAATTACAAATATGGCTAAATACAGGACTAACATGTGCAGCACAGTACTTTAATATTCTGCTAGGCACCCCATCATATCCATGAAAGTCCTTGGTCTTCAGTGATTTAATTATTGACTCTCTCTCCCCCTTGTCTGTATCACAGAAGTATTTCAGACACAATCTCAGGAAGGCATTTGCCAAGAAAGTCATATGATTCCCTGTAGGAACTAAATTTTATTTAATTCACCAGCAATGCTCAGAAAGTGATTTTTAAATACTGTACATATATCTGATTTATCAGTAACAGTAATATTTTTACTATAAACTGACTTTATATGATTGACCTTGTGCTGCTAATCAGACACTTCCTTCACAACTGACCATATGGTTTTAGTTTTATCCTGTGAGTTAGCTATTCTATTTGTATACCACATACTCTTTGCCTTTCGACTATTTGAATGCTACATACTCTTTGCCTTCCTAATAACATTTTTAAGCACCTTACAATAATGTTTTTAATGGGCTACTGTAACTTGATTGTGACTACATATAATATTTTGATATAATTCCCACTTTGTTCTACATGATATCCTTATCCCACTAGTTAGCCACCTAGGTTGCCCATTACTAGTACCCCCTTTAGAATGTTCTAATGGAAAGCAACTATCAAAGAACATGAAAAATGTGTTAAGAAAAGCATTATATTTATTATCTATGTTATTGGCACTCTAAACATCCTGCCACTCTTGTTCCTTGGTAAGGTTTAAAAAATTCTAGTGCTGTTGGATTAAGTTTCCTACATAGTTTGTAATTATATGTGACATTTGTTTGAGTACAAAAGCTTTTCAGTGTAAAAATTTGTGCATCATGGTCTGAAAGGCCATTCACCATTTTATTAACAGAACGCCCATCTAGTAATGAAGAATGAATAAAAATATTACCTGTGGCAGTGCTACTGTTCCCCTGCACCCTAGTTGAAGAAAAAAACAGTGTCTGCATCAGATTATATGAATTTAGGGGACCTACCAACATCCTTGTTCTTGCAGCATCATATACAAAATTTATATTGAAGTCACCACAAATAACTTATTTCTGGTACTTCCCACAAAGTGCAGCAACAATAATTAGAAGTTTAGTTTCACTAAATTTAGCTGCCACTGCACAACATTCAAATATCTGTTCAGTGTAGTGCTGTGATACGTCCATGGACTCAAATGGAATACTGTTTCTTACGTACATAGCCACTGCCCCACCCTGCAGGAAACTCCTTAAAAAACAGCCAACTAATCTGTCTCCTGAATGCAGAGTACCAGGGGACGCTGTGATGCTACAAGCAGCTGTAAATCCTCTTTGTGGGATTGAAAACTGCGAACATTCCATTGGAGGAGAACGATGATGAAGAGATGTAGGGGTGTCACATTGGCAGCTGCTGAGTGACAGCCTGTGAAGAGTCACTATGACAGGGAACAGAAGCAGGAGGATCCTGCTCCATGGGTGTCGACAGAAGCAATGGCTTGTTGGTGCAGTCGGCCTGTGCACTCCAACGCTGAAAAACGGTTGGTGGTGCGCACAGGTGACAGGGAGGGCAGCTGGCCTAAGGTATCATGTGGCTACACTGTCAAGGAGGATCTTCGAGTTGGCGAAGAAGAAGACCGTTTGCCTTTGGTGGACTACTTCGAAACTCTCCGGTTAGAGGAAGACTCAGGGGTTGTTTGGCTGGAAGGATGAAGGAAGTTAACACGGCAGTACTCCTGTCCTTTCTGGCCTACCAGTTGTGTAGCTGGTGGCTTCACCCCCTGAGCAAGAGATTTATGGCTTGTTGGCGATGCTACCTTTACAATGGGCGATTTCAGAACCTCAGAGCTGAATTGTCGGTCACATGTCTGCATGGCCATGTCCTTCATGGAGCAAGGGGTAACAAGAACAGATGGGAGAACGCAGGGTTTGTGACTAGCCAATAACCTTTGAGTGACTGGGTAAGGGACTTTTTCCTTTACCCAGATCTCTTGGACAGCCAGCTCATCAAGATACATGGGAAAATCCCGAGAGGAGGCGGCATGACCGCCTTTGCAGTTGATACAGTGGGGAGAAGGAGACGGACAATTACCCTCATGTGCATCCCTGTCACAGGTGACACATTTGGCAGGGTGTCGACAAGACGTTCTAGTGTGGTTGAAACGATGACACTGGTGGTAGCACATCAGGTTTGGAATGTACGGCTGGCCTGTGATAATTTCATAGCCTGCTTTGATTTTGAACAGAAGCACCATCCTATCAAAGGTGAGAAAAAGAGTGCGGGTGGGCACTAAGGAGGAATCTGCCTTTTTCGTTATATGATGGACAGCAATGACACCCTCATCAGAGAGGTAAGATTGGATTTTGGCCGCAGTTAGACTGTTCAGCAGGCTAGTGCAAATAACACCATGGGGAGAATTCGAAGTTCTATGGGCCTCAACACGAACAGGGTAGCTGTGGAGAAGCGAGGCAGCAAGCAGTTGTTGTGCTTGAGACTCTGAAGTATTCTCCAAAAGCGAAGTGCCATTCCGTAAACGAGAACAGGATTTCACAGGGCCGGCATTTGCATCGACAGCTTTCTGAATAATAAATGGATTTACTGTGGCAAAGGGCTGACCATCTTCAGTACGTGAGACCACTAAGAACTGTGGTGCAGTGGGAAGGGACTTTGAATCATTAGCCTCATTGCATTTACATTTCGTGGATGTTGATTGTGAAGATGATTGACTCATTGCGAGAAAATCCCCATGATTGCCAGCATCTCCACTGAAATGCTCCTTCCAACTGGGGCCTGGTGATTGTTCACACCTCCCAAACACCTGACAGAGGGACCAATCAGCAATTTGGGAAGGTTGCAGCTCAGGCAGTCACCCCTCCCTGGGCTTCGCCTGTACCAGGGAGTACATGCGAATCCTACCTATCGACCCGGGTCGTTACCTGGTCACTTGTTATGCGTCAGATGCGTGGGCCAGCCTTCAGGACCGCACAGGGAGGAAGAAGAAAAAGAGGAACCTCAAACGCCGAAGCGGAGGAACAAGAGGAGAAGGAAAACAAAGAAAGGAAAAGGAGCGAGAAACAATGGTGAGACTGTTCTTAAATCAGCGACATACAAGGCAGAACATTCCCAATAACACCCCAGACATGTTCCCGAAGGGAATAGCAAGAGGATGGAGATGCAGCACAGATGGGAGATGATGCTGCATAGGCTGGAACCCTGTGGTACCCAAGCACGAACCTGCCAAAGATTGGCAAGCCCCCTGGGGTAGGGGGGGGGGGGGTTAGGTGGAAAAGGAGGAGATATATACCTTGTCCAACTTTTCTTGATGCAATGCCCACTAACACTACTTGGTATTCATTGGTAGAATTTGAAAGTTTTTGTGACACTTGCTATGGTGCTACCCAGTCTATACAAGTGGACTGCACTAGTCACTACACACTGAACTGATTGACCATGCGCTGTGGGATTTATTTTTCATTTCATTTCACATTCATAGCTAGAAATAAGTACCTCATGTGAAAACGAACATTGCTGTAATGCACTTTCACCAGACCTTGTTACTTTCTTGCATCATTTCTATCACAGCAAGTGGTCAGTTTGTAGTGTGCACTGCAAATGTTGTCAGGACAGTGGGAAATTTTGATCCACAACATTTCTGTCACAACAACAGGCCACAGTGCTTATCACTTCGTCCTTGCACATGCTGCTGAGATGACACATAAAAAAAGGAAAACCAGCTATACTGCTATTGGGTTATGACAGAAAAATTAGGTCCACTATACTGGACTTATGCGATTTCGCCCATTCAACTGTTTCCAGTTTCATTCATGAAGTTATCGATTTTTACTGTTTTCCAGATGAACATAAAATGAAAATGCTCTCAAAGTCCCATCCTTTGAGACATAATTTGTAGGCATGTCATGGAAAGGATCAACATCCCTTTGCAACTGTTACCGAAATGAACTATCACTCTGAAGCAAAATTACATATTTAAGTATACCAAACTATGATGGCTTTGTGGCCTCCCCTCTTCCCCCACGCAGCAGGCCCTGTGGTTATAGTAATTACATCCATGCACGAAGTATAAGGGGCGATCAAAAAATTTCCATTTGAGGGCTTTCCTGCAGCTATACATGACTCCAAAGCGGGTATACAAGCACTGACATTTAGGCAAGGGATTAGTGTGGCACCCTTGTCTTTAAGATGTGTCTATGGTAAATACAGGAAAGTGAACTGTGGTGATGTTACCAAATGTGTTCAAACATGGCCAACATGCTATTATTCTTTTCTTGGCTACCTTAGGACAAACACCTGCACACATCCATCGGAAAATGAAGAATGTGCATGAAGTAGCATGTCTCTCAAAACTGACCATTGTGGAATGATGCACCAATTTCTGTGCTGGTCACAATTCGATACAACATGCCAGTAAATCTGGGAGGCCAGTCTTGTCCATTATGGACAGTAACAAGCGACACTCTTCAACCTGGTGCATTGGTGGGACGATTGCCTCAATGTTCAAGGCGACTTTGCCTGATTGGCATACCAATTCTGGGCTGTATGGCCTTAGAACCAAAACCTTTTGATCACTCCTTATAATTAAGTATGACTGACTGTAATGCACACTAATGTTTGTGTTCCAACCCTATGTCACCATACCAGTACCGGTGCCCAGGCTTCGTGTGAGGGGGGAAGGGAAGCAGCTGGACATGGGGGCGGGGGGGGGGGGGGGGGGGGGGGGTGCGAGGGCAGAAAAATCCATGTGGCCAAGACTCAGTGGGAGGCGAGGGGTGGGGTGGGATGAAGGAGCTTTTCAAGGATTCAAATCCCCCAGGGTG
The DNA here is from genome assembly GCF_023864345.2 of Schistocerca serialis cubense. NCBI lineage: Eukaryota > Metazoa > Arthropoda > Insecta > Orthoptera > Acrididae > Schistocerca > Schistocerca serialis. The sequence continues at coordinate 783,287,650 of NC_064640.1, forward strand.
CTCAGTCGACAAATACCCACATCAAAAAAAATTTTGCATCATCCCGGTTCACAGAACTCCTGAAGATAGTGTTGACTGTCGATATTGTATCACATACACAGTCCCTTTGACTGTTCAGAGATGTCACTAAACCCACCCAAAGATGTAAACGACCATGCATGAGCAGCACCTATTTGACGGAGGGGTCCAACAACCAATCATTTCCAGTCATTCCAATAGGAAGGAGGTACACGGCTCGTGTTGTCTGTAGTTCAACCATGCCTAGATGGTCAACACTGCGGATCGATTGCGTCCACATTGTTACTTTGTGCCAGAAAGGGCTCTCAACAAGGGAAGTGTCCAGGCGTTTTGGAGTGAACCAAAGTAATGTTGTTTGGACATGGAGCAGATACAGAGAGACAGTAACTGTCGATGACATGCCTTGCTGAGGCCGCCCAAGGGCTACTACTACAGTGGATGACTGCTACCTGCGGATTATGGCTCGTAGGAACCCTGACAACAATGACACCATGTTGAATAATGCTTTTCGTGCAGCCACAGGACGTTGTGTTACGGCTCAAACTGTGTGCTGCATGATGCGCAACTTCGCTCCCGACGTACATGGTGAGGTCCATCTTTGCAACCAAATCACCATGCAGTGCAGTACAGGTAGACCCATCAACATGCCAAATGGGCCGCTCATGATTGGCATCACGCTTCTCTTCGCTGATGAGTGCCACATATGCCTTCAACTAGGAAATCATCAGAGACATGTTTGGAGGTAACTCTGTCAGGCTAAACGCCATAGGCACACTGTTCAGCGATTGCTGCAAGGTGGAGGTTCCCTGCTGTTTTGGGGTCGCATTATGTGGGGCTGATGTACCCTGCTGGTGGTCATGGAAGGCGCCATAACGGCTGTATGATATGTGAAAGCCATCCTCCAACAATTGGGCAACCATATCATCTACATCTACATGGGTACTCTGCAAATCACATTTAAGTGCCTGGCAGAGGGTTCATCGAACCACCTTCACAATTCTCTTTTATTCCAATCTTGTATACCATGCAGAAAGAACAAACACCTATATCTTTCCATACGAGCTCTGATTTCCCTTATTTTATCGTGGTGATTGTTTCTCCCTATGTAGATTGGTGTCAACAAAATATTCTCGCATTCGGAGCTGAGAATTGGTGACTGAAATTTCGGGAGAAGATTCCGGCGCAATGAAAAACGCCTTTCTTTTAATGATTTCCAGCCCAAATCCTGTATCATTTCTGTGACACTCTCTCCCATATTTCACGATAATGCAAAACGTGCTGCACGTCTTTGAGCTTTTTCGATGTACTCTGTCAATCCTATCTGGTAAGAATCCCACACCACACAGCAGTATTCTGAAAGAGGACAGACAAGCGTAGTGTAGGCAATCTCCTTAGCAAATCTGTTACATTTTCTAAGTGTCCTACCAATAAAACACAGTCTTTGGTTTGCCTTCCCCACAACATTTTCTGTGTGTTCCTTCCAATTTAAGTTGTTCGTAATTGTAATACCTAGGTATTTAGTTGAATTTACGGCTTTTAGATTAGACTGATTTCTCGTGCAACCAAAGTTCAACGAATTCCTTTTAGCACTCATGTGGATGACCTCAAACTTTTCGTTATTTAGGGTCAACTGCCAATTTTCACACCATTCGGATATCTTTTCTAAATCGGTTTGCAATCTGTTTTGATCTTCTGATGACTTTATTAGTCTATAAACGACGGCGTCATCTGCAAACAACCTAAGACAGCTGCTCAGAGTGTCCCCCAAATCGGGGCCTATAACGCTACCTTGAGGAACGCCAGGAATCACCTCTGGTTTACTAGATGACTTTCTGTCAATTACTACTAACTGTGACCTCTCCGACAGTAAATCACAAATCCAGTCACATAGCTGAGACGATATTCCATAAGCACACAATTTCACTACGAGCCCCTTGTGTGGTACTGTGACAAAAGCCTTCCGGAAATCCAGAAATACAGAATCAATCTGAAACCCCTTGTCAACAGCACTCAACACTTCATGTGAATAAATAGTTAGTTGTGTTTCACAGGAATTATGTTTCCTAAACTCATGTTGACTGTGTGTCAATAGACCGTTTTCTTAGAGGTAATTCATAATGTTTGAACACAATATATGTTGTAAAATCTTGCTGATATCAACGTTAACGATATGGGCCTGTAATTCAGTGGATTACTCCTACTACCTTTCTTGAATATTGGTGTAACCTGTGCAACTTTCCAGTCTTTGAGTATGGGTGTTTCTTCGAGCGAACGGTTATATGTGATTGTTAAGTACGGAGCTAATGTATCAGCATACTCAGAAAGGAGCCTAATTGGTATACAGTCTGGACCAGAAGACTTGCTTTTATTAACTGATTTAAGTTGCTTCACTACTCCGAGGATACATACAGGGTTATTACAAATGATTGAAGCGATTTCACAGCTCTACAATAACTTTATTATTTGAGATATTTTCACAATGCTTTGCACACACATACAAAAACTCAAAAAGTTTTTTTAGGCATTCACAAATGTTCGATATCTGCCCCTTTAGTGATTCGGCAGACATCAAGCCAATAATCAAGTTCCTCCCACACTCGGCGCAGCATGTCCCCATCAATGAGTTCGAAAGCATCGTTGATGCGAGCTCGCAGTTCTGGCACGTTTCTTGGTAGAGGAGGTTTAAACACTGAATCTTTCACATAACCCCACAGAAGGAAATCGCATCGGGTTAAGTCGGGAGAGCGTGGAGGCCATGACATGAATTGCTGATCATGATCTCCACCACGACCGATCCATCGGTTTTCCAATCTCCTGTTTAAGAAATGCCGAACATCATGATGGAAGTACGGTGGAGCACCATCCTGTTGAAAGATGGAGTCGGCGCTGTCGGTCTCCAGTTGTGGCATGAGCCAATTTTCCAGCATGTCCAGATACACGTGTCCTGTAAGGTTTTTTTCGCAGAAGGAAAAGGGGCCGTAAACTTTAAACCGTGGGATTGCACAAAACATGTTAACTTTTGGTGAATTGCGAATTTGCTGTACGAATGCGTGAGGATTCTCTACCGCCCAGATTCGCACATTGTGTCTGTTCACTTCACCATTAAGAAAAAATGTTGCTTCATCACTGAAAACAAGTTTCGCACTGAACGCATCCTCTTCCATGAGCTGTTGCAACCGCACCGAAAATTTAAAGCGTTTGACTTTGTCATCGGGTGTCAGGGCTTGTAGCAATTGTAAACGGTAAGGCTTCTGCTTTAGCCTTTTCCGTAAGATTTTCCAAACCGTCGGCTGTGGTACGTTTAGCTCCCTGCATGCTTTATTCGTCGACTTCCACGGCCTACGCGTGAAACTTGCCCGCACGCGTTCAACCGTTTCTTTGCTCACTGCAGGCCGACCCGTTGATTTCCCGTTACAGAGGCATCCAGGAGCTTTAAACTGCGCATACCATCGCCGAATGGAGTTAGCAGTTGGTGGATCTTTGTTGAACTTCATCCTGAAGTGTCGTTGCACTGTTATGACTGACTGATGTGAGTGCATTTCAAGCACGACATACGCTTTCTCGGCTCCTGTCGCCATTTTGTCTCACTGCGCTCTCGAGCACTCTGGCGGCAGAAACCTGAAGTGCGGCTTCAGCCGAACAAAACTTTATGAGTTTTTCTATGTATCTGTAGTGTGTCGTGACCATATGTCAATGAATGGAGCTACAGTGAATTTATGAAATCGCTTCAATCATTTGTAATAGCCCTGTACTTCTACGTTAGTCATGCTGGCAGCTGTTCTTGATTCGAATTCTTGAATATTTACTTCGTCTTCTTTTGTGGAGGCATTTCGGAAGGCTGTGTTCAGTAACTCTGCTTTGGCAGCACTGTCTTCGATAGTATTTCCATTGCTGTTGTGCAGAGAAGGCATCGATTGTGTCTTGCTGCTAACATACTTCACATACGACCAGAATCTCTCTGGATTTTCTGCCAGGTTTTGAGACAAAGTTTCATTGTGGAAACTGTTATAGACATCTCGCATTGAAGTCCGCGCTAAATTTCGAGCTTCTGTAAAAGATCGCCAATCTTGGGGATTTCGCGTCTGTTTAAATTTTGCATGTTTGTTTCGTTGTTTCTGCAACAGTGTTCTAACCCATTTTGTGTACCAAGAAGGATCAGCTCCGTCGTTTGTTAATTTATTTGGTATAAATCTCTCAATTGCTGCCAATACTATTTCTTTGAATTTAAGCCTCATCTGGTCTACACTTATATCATTAATTTGGAATGAGTGGCGATTGTCTCTCAGGAAGGTGTCAAGTGAATTTTTATTTACTTTTTTGATTAGGTACATTTTTCGTTTATTTTTGGAGGATTTGGGGGTTACAATATTCAGTCTCGCTACAACAACCCTGTGTTCACTAATCCCCGTATCCGTTTTGATGTTCATTATTAACTCAGGATTATTTGTTGCTAAGAGGTCAAGTGTGTTTTCACAACTGTTTACTATTCGTGTGGGCTCATGAACTAACTGCTCGAAATAATTTTCAGAGAATGCGTTTAGCACAATTTCGGATGCCTACCTCCGGAATTAAACATGTATTTTCACCTCTATATCGAGGGTAAATTAAAGTCACCACCAACTAAAACACGCCACCGCCAACCATGTTTAGCCTATCCTTTCAGAACACCGTTAGGGTCTTCGCAAAAATTTCGGCTGATCGTATATCCGGCTTTAGCCAGCTTTCAGTGCCTGTAACGATTTGAGCATCAGTGCCTTTTATTATCACTTGGAGCTCTGGAACATTCCCAACACAGCTACGACAATTTACAACTTTTATACCAATGGTTCCTGTATCTAAGTTCTTCCTGTGGTTCGGCCTGCACCCTTTGTGACAGAAGCCCTTCTTGTGCTTTCCCGAGACCCCCTAACCTAAAAAACCACCTAGTCCACGCCATACAGCCCCTGCTACCCGTGTAGCCACCTCCAGCTTATAGTGGACACCTGACCTATTCAGCGGAATCCGAAACCCAACCACCCTTTGGCGCAAGTCGAGGAATCTGCAGCCTACACAGTCGCAGAACCGTCTGAGCCTCTGATTCAGACCTTCCACTCGGTTCTGTACCAGAGGTCTGCAATCGATCCTGTCGACTATGCTGCAAATGGTCAGCTCTTCTTTCATCTTGCAAGCAACACTGGCAGCCTTTACCACTTCTGTTAGCCACTCGAAACAAGAGAGAATCTCTTACGATCCAAAGTGACACACATCATCGGTACCGACGTGAGCAACCACCTGCAGTTGGCTGCACCCTGTGCTCTTTATAGCATCCAGGAGGACGCTTTCCACATCTGGAATGACTCCACCTGGTATGCACACAGAGTGCACATTGGTTTTCTTTCCCTTCTTGTCAGCCAAATCCCTAAAGGGCTCCATAACCTGCCTAACATTGGGGCTCCCAACTACCAATAATCCCACCCTCTGTGATTGCCCCAATCTTGCAGGCTGAGTGGTTTCCTCTGAAACAGGACAGGCATCAGCATCTGGCTCAATGACAGCGTCAGCCACAGACAGCACCTGGAACCTGTTTGGCAGACAATTCGGGGAGGCCTTACGTGCGGCCGCCTGAGGAAGTCTTTCACCACCTGCTTCGCCCTGAGGCGACCTCCCACTAGACCACAGGTGAGGGGTCAACCTAAGTGTGAGCAGTAACTGGGTTGGCCACTGGTGAGGACCGATCGGAGAACTCTGATGTGCTGAACGTCCATTGGATACCCACGGCTGGCCCACAACAGTGGTGCCCTTCAACTGCAGCCTCATGCTGTGTAACCGAAATCATCACAGCCTTTAGCTGGGAGCAAAGTGTCACCAACTCGGCTCGCATCCGCACACAACAATCGCAGTCCCTGTCCATACCCAAGACCGTGGAAAACTGAACAATGCAGATAAACGGACTATCGGCATGTGCTGCACAACTCTACTGTAGACTCTGACGAAAATGCACCAACTGTGTCTAATAATATGCAGATATTCAAAAACCTAACTAATGAAGCACTCAGGTGCAACTAAATAATTCACCCCTGATTAGGAACTTGTAATATGTCACAAAATCGGTTTACTTTCTGACGCAAACGAAAACGCGAGGACTTTGCTAATATATACTAAATTTACACGCAGAAACTCAAGAAAATAAACTATTAAACCACACAGATGATATAATAAAATTCGCTCCTGGTTAGCAACTCGTAAATGTCACAAAAGCTGTTTACTTCCCCGTTGCTGCGTCTGCCTCGGTCGGCTACTACTGCTTGACTCAGCAGCATATTGGTGAGGCATTCGTCTTCATGGACGACACTTTGCGTCCCCATCTTGTAAATGACTTCCTTCAGGATAATGACATCGTTCGACTAGAAAGGCCAGCATGTTATCCAGTCATGAACCCTATCGAATATTCCTGGGATAGATTGAAAAGAGCCATTTATGGATGACGTGAACCCCCAACCTCTGAGGGATCTATGCCGAATGGCTGTTGAATAGTGGAACCATCTGGACCAACAGTGCATTGATGAAAGTATGTCATGATGAATACAGTCATGCAGCAATGCAAGAGGACATGCTACTGACAAGGGAACCTCCCCATCGCACCCCCCTCAGATTTAGTTATACTCTGGCACAGTGGATAGGCCTTGAAAAACTGAACACAGATCAATCGAGAAAACAGGAAGAAGTTGTGTGGAACTATGAAAAAATAAGCAAAATATACAAACTGATAGTCCATGGCAACATCAAGGATAATGTGAGCACAGGCGCGCCGTGGTCCCATGGTTAGCGTGAACAGCTGCGGAGCGAGAGGTCCTTGGTTCAAGTCTTGCCTCGACTGAAAATTTTACTTTCTTTGATTTCGCAAAGTTATGATCTGTCCACTCGTTCATTGACGTCTCTGTTCACTGTAATAAGTTTAGTGTCTGTGTTTTGCGACCGCACCGCAAAACCGTGCGATTAGTAGACGAAAGGACGTGCCTCTCCAATGGGAACCGGAAACATTTGATCGCAAGGTCATAGGTCAACCGATTCCTCCACAGGAAAACACGTCTGATATATTCTACATGACACTGGTGACGGCATGTGCGTCACATGACAGGAATATGTTGTCGACCCACCTAATTTGCACACTTGGCGAATGGGTAAAAAGGTTCTTCTACCTTGCCCGATTTAGGTTCTCTTGTGGATGTCATAATCACTTCCAAAAAATTGATGAAAACATAAGAGTGTGTCACATAAACTTCAACAAATGAATGCAACAGTTTCACAGTCGCACAGTTTTCTCTGTGCTCTGTCGAAACATATGTTTTTAAGGTTTTCAAACTTTTCCTTTGTGTAGACTGTCAAATCCTGCATATGTCCAAGCAAATCTGAACATGTCCTGGAATTTTGCACAGCGAAGTTGATTATGTGTGAGTGCCTGAACTCTGATACTTGTCTGAAAATAAAAAATTTTCACCCGAGGGAAGACTTGAACCAAGGACCTCTCGTTCTGCAGCTGCTGACGCTAACCACCGGACCACGGCGCTCTTGTGCTCACATTGTCCTTGATGTTGCCTATGTTTCCTATGGACTGCTTAGTTTGTATATTTTGCTTATTTTTTTCATAGTTCCACACAACTTCTTCCTGTTTTCTCAATTTATCTGTGTTCAGTTTTTCAAGGCCTATCGGCTGTGCCAACTTATAACTGAATCTGAGGCGGGTGCGATGGGGAGGTTCCCTTGTGAGTATTTAGAGGTACCGGTGTGTGCAGCAGTCTGGACCACCACCTCTGAAGGTCTCGCTGTATGATTATAGTTTTTAGGGCGCAAAACTGCTATGGTAATCGCTGTATGGTGAGACAACATGCAATGTGTGGTTTTCATGAGCAATAAAAAGGGGGGAAACAATGTTTATGTTGATCTCTATTCCAATTTTCTGTACGGGTTCCAGATCTCTCAGAACCAAGGTGATGTAAAACTCTTTATGATATGTGTATCAGACTAGAAAGGGTTTCAGGAGAGGTTTGAGGCTACTTTTACCTTTTGAACCAGTTTGCTTGGCTATGTGTATCATTGAGAGGAAGGCACTTAACTATTATACTTTCAAAACTTTTATGACAACACAAGAAAAAAAACATCATAGGCATACATTAAATGGTATGACTGAGCACTATGGGACTTAACATCTGAGGCCATCAGTCCCCTAGAACTTAGAACGACTTAAACCTGACTAAGTACATCACACACATCCATGCCCAAGGCAGGATTCGAACCTGTGACCGTAGTGGTCGCATGGTTCCAGACTCATTAAATGGTATCCTGAGCAATTCGTAATAATACTTATTTTATGTGAAACACCCAAAAATTCTTTTAACACATAAACATGGACATTTTATGTCTAGAAAACAATCCTTTTAAACAACAGTAATAGGTTCATGAACACAGCTGGTGGAACTAGGTAAGTGACAAAGCACGCACTATACTTCTCGGATCAGCGAGCTTTAAATAGCCCTTAAGATCACCATTAATACTGGGGTGGAACACTGTGCTCAATGAATTAAATATGACAGCAAACAGTTTTGTGCATATACCTAACATGGAGCACTACCTCACGCAGGCAGACTAAAGTTACTGATCCACATAATTTAGCAACCGACCGACAGACAGACACCTTTTACACGTTAACCAGTAATCAGTGAAATAGCAAACATAGTTTGCCACAATTAATCAGACCGAACAGTCAGTAAACACAAATGGCACATTGGGCTACGAAAATACAAATGTGTACTCAAACTAAGAGCACTAGCCAACTAAAGTCAACAATTGAAAGTCAGTTAAGTGTGCTTTCTCACATGAATTAATAAATCTAATAGCCAATTTTTAAAGCAGTAACTTTTAACCCATAAAATCACAGATCTAGTCTGCCCCAATTCATTAGGAAGGTTTTATAAGAAACAGCATCCAGATTTTGTGCTACTTAAAGAAGGCATCAGGCATAAACAAAATATTTAAATAGCAGCTTAAGGTAAGGGTGAGAGTCCACTTAAATCAACAACTTAAAATAGCTGCTTTTTAAAATAAACAGAAACCTTCAGTCCATAGGAAGAGAACTAGCTTTTGTAAATTAACCAATTCAAAAGTTAATTTTTAAAGAGTACCATCGAACCAGCACAACAGTGCACGTAGACCTTAACCACTATCTAGGGCAACCTGACAGGTTACTCTAACCCACTTTGTGGAAGGAAGACATTTGAATAGTTACTCAGACCAAGGGCGCCGCCAGCAAACTAAAATTAACAAATTGAGATAATATTTTTCTTTCCAAACGGTGATAATAAATTAGTGGCAGACTCAGTACTGAACAACCAGTTTCAACAAATAAACATGGTAATAAACATATTCTTCATGTACCGAGGATTCTTAGATGGGATGCATCGTCTTATTACAAGTATAAACAACTTACAATTTACTGCACCATCAGCTCCACCATGTGGGAAAATAAACAACGGCCACTAGATAAACACACTGCCATCAGTAGAGCAATGAGCAGCGTGATTGCGTGTTCCACAGGAATATAATACACCAGGTAGAACACCACCAAACTAACATCCGAGTCTGATCTTGCACAACACCTAGACCCACAGGTTTATGTGCAGGGTGACAATTATTGAACTGTATGAAATAAAATTGTAATAACTTCTCAACGATTTGTGTTAGGGCATTCAACCCGCACGGTTGGCTGCATGGCATGATGCGAATTTGTACACACATGCATATGCACCTCCTTGTTGGCCATTTGCACATGAAAATGTTACGGTACAGCATGCTTGAGCATATAGTGCTTGTGAAGGACTATTATGTGAGCAATAACAGCCCAACTGTAGCTCGAAGGAAGTTTGTGACTGAGTTCAAGCTGAAGACAACTGGTCCAAGTGTGCTAACAATCAAGACTAATTCGCAAGTTTGAGAGACTGGGTAGTGTTAGTGATGACAGTGATGGCGATGTCGGTCATCCATAAAGGGTGAAAATGACAAAGTATCAAGAAGGCCTGTGCTGTGCTGTGTTTCAAACCAGCACCATAAAACTGATTAGACGAGCTGCAAAACAGATGGGAATCAAATGGGAGACACTGCGACAAATTATTGTTTAAGACCTGCATCTCTTCCCACACAACATTCAAATCCATCAGCCATTAAGCCCAAGGGCCAAAACAGCAGTTTTGTCCACTGAATTCACAAACAGGACTTTGATATCAATATGGTTTGGTTTAGTGAAAAAGCCCACTTTCATTTGGATGGGTTGGCATATTTGGGGGACTGAGAATTCGCATTTCATGACTGAGAAGTCTCTTCACCCTCAATGGGTGACTGTGACGTGCAATGTCTAGTCACAGAATAATCAATGCAATACTCCTTGATAGCACTGTGCCTACCAAACAGTACGCAAAGGTTTTGGAAGACGATTTCATCCCCGTCATCCAAAGTGATCCTGATTTCGACAAGATGTGGTTCATGCAAGATGGAGCTTGACCCCATTGAAGTGGGAGAGTGATGTCTTGGAGGAGCACTTTGGGGATTGTGTTTTGGCTCTGGGGTACCCAGAGGCCACTGGCATGCGCCTGTATTGACCATGACATTTGCCGGATCTAAACATGTGAGACTCCTTTTTGTGAGGTAATATTAAAGAAAATATGTACGGCAATAACCCTAAAACCATTGCTGTGCTGAAAACAGCCATTCAGGAGCTCATCAACAGCATCGGTGTTCTGACACTTTAGCGGGTCATGCAGAATTTCTCTATACATCTGTGTCACGTCATCGCCAATAATGGCTGGCAAATCGAACATGTCATAACCTAATTCCGAGTATCTGTAGTGACGTTTACATGTTGAATAAAGTATGTGCACGTCATAGTTTGTAACTTGTTTACTTTTTTCATATAGTTCAATAATTGTCACCCTGTAATGAAATAAAGCAAGTTCATTAGTCCACATGAATAAGAACAAGGTCCCAATGTTCGGAAAGCATACGCCAAGTAAGGTAATTGACAGACAAGCAAATCAACCCATGAGCACCAGTTCACACATAAGGAAATGAAATAGTATTACTCAAAGCATGGAATAATTACTAAGCAACTTTCCAGAAAAAAAAGCTCTGGACGGACATGTACACAGCACGTGATTCTGACCAAAGCACTGTCTACAGGATTCACATCTCTCGTCTACATCCTCATGCCAACTGCTGGCCAACTCACACTGTCTAAAATCTTCTTCCTTGAGTGGCACGTGCTCCCTTGAAGTCCCACCCGGTACACCACACACTGCTACTTTGACAATGAAACAATATACACGTATCAAGAAAGATATAAAATAAATTTTTGTAGCGTATAATGAAAGAACATTACCCAAGCATCAGCATATGCAATGTAGCTCTTGCTTTCCACTTCAGTTCTTTACATGTATGATTCTTACATACCAGCTGCATGCAACTATATTTCGTATTTAATCTTTATTTTCTTTAGACATGCCTGGAACCATCTAGTCATAGAGTTGAAAATATACTTTATATAGTGCTGGAAATCCTACAAAAACATTTTTTTGAGAAATGTACATGGAGATAGCTGTGAAATGTTATAAGTTGGTAAGTGTGCCAACAACATTCGAAAATACGGCACAGACGATTCCATCACTAGGTGATTTTACGTGAAAAAGACAAAAATTTTGCACTCAGGAGTAAACACAAAATAAAATATATCTGTTTCTGACAGTTGTCCTGAAAGGTTCAAATGGCTCTGAGCACTATGGGACTCAACTGCTGTGGTCATAAGTCCCCTAGAACTTAGAACTACTTAAACCTAACTAACCTAAGGACAGCACACAACACCCAGCCATCACGAGGCAGAGAAAATCCCTGACCCCGCCGGGAATCGAACCCGGGCGTGGGAAGCGAGAACGCTACTGCACGACCACGAGATGCGGGCAGTTGTCCTGAAAGAATCATAAAAGTGAAGAAATTAAAAATATGAAAGATTTGCGTTGATCAGCCAGAACATTATGACCACCAACCTACTATCAATATAAACCTGTCCGGGCAATAACAGCATAACCTGGTGAGGAATGACTGCTAGTCAGACACATGCATGGTGCACGTAGTATCTGTGTTGACCATCTACATCTACATGGATACTCTGCAAATCACATTTAAGTGCCTGGCAGAGGGTTCATCAAACCACCTTCACAATTCTCTATTATTCCAATATCTTGTAAAGCGCGGAAAGAATGAACACCTATTTCTTTCCGTACGAGCTCCGAGTTGGTGATTGGAATTTCGTGAGAAGATTCCATCGCAACGAAAAACTCCTTTCTTTTAATGATTTCCAGTACAAATCCTGCATCATTTCTGTGACACTCTCTCCCATATTTCGCGATAATACAAAACATGCTGTCTTTCTTTGAACTTTTTCGGTGTACTCCGTCAGTCCTATCTGGTAAGGATCCCACACCACGCAGCAGTATTCTAAAAGCGTAGTGTAGGCAGTCTCCTCAGTAGGTCTGTTACATCTACTAAGTGTCCTGCCAATAAAACGCAGTCTTTGGTTAGCCTTCCCCAACATTTTCTGTGTGTTCCTTCCAATTTAAGTTGTTCGTAACTGTAGGTATTTAGCTGAATTTACGGCTTTTAGATTAGACTTGTTTATCGTGTAACCAAAGTTCAACGAGTTCATTTTCGCACTCATGTGAATGACCTCAAACTTTTCGTTATTTAAGGTCAACTGCCACTTTTCAGACCATTCAGATATTATTTTCTAAATATTTTGTGGAATTAGTTTTTGATCTTCTGATGACTTTACTATTCGATAAATGAAACGTCATCTGCAAACAACAGAAGACTGCTGCTCAAATTGTCTCACAAATCGTTTAGAGAGATAAGAAACAGCAAAGGGCCTATAACACTACCTTGGGGAACGCCAGACATCACTTCTGTCAATTACTACAAACTGACCTCTTACAGGACATCACAAATCCAGTCACATAACAGACAATATTCCATAAGCACGCAATTTCACTACAAGCCCCTTGTGTGGTACAGTGTCAAAAGCCTTCCACAACTCCAGAAATATGGAATCGATCTGAAATCCCTTGTCAATGGCACTCAACAATTCATGTGAATAAAGAGCTAGTTGTGTTTCACAGGAACGATGTTTTATAAACCCATGTTGACTGTGTGTCAATAGACCATTTTCTTCAAGGTAATTCATAATGTTCAAACACAATATACGTTCTAAAATCCTGCTGCATATCGATGTTAACGATATGGGATTGTAATTTAGTGGATTACTCCTACCACCTTTCTTGAATGATGGTGTGACCTGCGCAACTCTCCAGTCTTTGGGTAAGGATCTTTCATCGAGCAAAATGTAGAATGTGGACAGTGCACAATCTGTGTGACTGGGGGCAGATTGTGATGCTCTGGAGGCTCTACACAAGCATTTCAGAAACTGCACGACATGGAAATTTTTAAAAAAATTTGGGTCAGCTCCTATGGGACCAACCTGCTGACGTCATTGGTCGCTAGGCTTACACTCTACTCAATCTAACTTTGACAGGATAACACACACGCCCATGGCCAAAGCACGACTCGAACCTCCAATTGCAGGAGCTGTGCGGACTGTGACAAGACGCCTCAGACCACTTGGCTGCACGACATGTCGGGTGTTCAAGGTGTGCTGTGGTGTCTTCAACATGTGGCAAAACCATGTCCAGACATCATTGGGGCTCGGCGGCCACCTCTCATTACAGATGTCTGACAGTGTAGGCGGGGCAGACTAGTAAAACAGGACAGGTAGTGAACTATGGCGGAACTAACATCCGACTTTAATACTGGGCAAAGTACAAGTGTGTGTGAATACACAGTGCACCAAACACTTCTAAAGATCGGCCTCCACAACCAGTGACCCAAGCATGTGCCAATGTTAATACGACATCAGCAACTATGACTGAAATGCACTCAGGACTACTGGCATTGGACATTGGCGCAGAGGCAAAGCGTTGAATCTCCTGACGAATCCTAATACCTTCCTCATCACGCCGATGGGAGGGCGCAAATCCGTCGTCTTACAAGGAACAGTTCCTTGACTCCTGTACTCTTTGATGGAGACAAACTAGAAGTGGCTCCATTATGCTCTGAGGAACATTTGTGTGGGCATTCATGTATCTAGTGAAGCTTGTTCAAGGCACCATGATGACTAAGGAGTATCGCACACTGTTCGCAGACCAGATACACCCCTTCTTGACAATAATGTTTCCCGACAGCAGTGACACTTTTTCAACAACATAATGCACCAGGTGACAAGGCCAGAAATGTGATTGAGCAGTTTGAGGAACATAGCAGAAAGTTCCACTTGATTTGCTTATTCTTCCACTCGCCAGATCTGGACCCAATCGACCACGTCTGGGACGCAATTGAATGTGGCATCAGAGCTTGTGGCCCCCCTCCCTGGAATTTACAGGAATTTTAGGTGACTTGGGTGAGCAGATGTGGTGCTAACTCCCTCGAGCGACCTAACAAGGCCTCATTACTTCCATGCCATGACAAGTCACCACTGTTATCCATGCCAAAGTTGGACATACTGGCTATTAGGTATGTGGTCATAATGTTCCGGCCAATCAGTGTATATTTATCACGCTGCTGCTCAGAAGTAAAGAGGAAATAATATTTTGCTTCCGTAGAACAGCCAGCTTACATAAGAACTCGCGTTACTTGAAGTGACATTTCTTAGTCAAAGAGGCTTAGCTCTCACAGGTTCATCTCTGAAAACTGGAGATCCAAATACTGGAAATTTGCTCGGTGTATTAGAACTCTAGTCACTATGGTCTAGTTCTTGCAAAACACATTTGCAGGATCGCAGTTGGACAATAAGCTGGAAAGTGTTTACAAGTGCATTATACATCAATTAACACTCAGAATGAATTTGTTTGTAGTTGGGCCCATCATGTCAGAAGTGGGATCTTGCAATTTAAAAAAAAGCACGTGATGATTAGTGGTGTCATCTAAGCGCTCTATATAAGCGGGACCTCCAGTGCCTAGCAGCCAGTCGCCGACTCACCTCTGAAGATGTTGCCCGCAGTAGGCAACGAAATGTCAGGAACGAGAAATAGTTTTATATATGGACCACGGCAACTCAGCCGGGAAGTTTTAATTAATGAAGACGCCAGCCGTGAAAGCTTACATGTTATAATTAGACGCCTCTACAGGGGGGATATGTCAATTGTGATACGACGACTGGAGAGACTACGTAAGAAAAAAGCTCAACAACTTTGTTCACTCACTCTTGTTATGTTGGCGTGACACTGGGACATTTCCGAAGTTTTTGAAAGCAAGAAGAATGTTCCATTCAGTACAAGCGAACCGTATTTATTTACGCATGGAATTCGCGATGCTGTGGGAGCAGATCCATCAAACACGTCGAGGACTTGCGGTAACTAGTAGTCAACTGTTAAATCTTCATTTATGTATTGGCAATACTAGGCCGGCCGCAGTGGCCGTACGGTTCTAGGCGCTGCAGTCCAGAACCGCAGGACTGCTACGGCCACAGGTTCGAATCCTGCCTCGGGCATGGATGTGTGTGATGTCCTTAGGTTAGTTAGGTTTAAGTAGTTCTAAGTTCTAGGGGACTGATGACCTAAGATGTTAAGTCCCATAGTGCTCAGAGCCATTTGAACCATTTTTGCCAATACTATGCAGTTGGGCGATTGGAATAAGGTGGATAGATTAACCTTTAGATCTATGGAACTTAGTGCAGAAGTGCCTTCTAATAGGCAGAAGAAGTAGTTTGAGCATTTACAAAAACAGGAAACATTGATTACAGAGAATTTCCATACAGTTATCTACTTGTCTGGGAAAGAACTATAGAAGGAGGAAGTCTCTGTTCTCTCGAAAGGAGGAAATTTTGCTATGACTCCATCACAGACTCCCACGGAAGATATTGTTGCCAATATAGAAGCAGGGATTCGTCTTATCACTGCATTCGGCCGATGAAATCAGGATGGAAACCGCCAGGATATTACGTAAAGCCAAGCCACCCAGCAGTAATTTATCCCTAGGAGAAAGGAAGGTGTTATGGGAGATTAATGCGGGCAGGAATATTATTGTACTTACTGCTGATAAGGGTAATGCTACTGTCGTGTTGAGTGAGGATTATCATAGGAAGATCAGTAACCTCTTGGCTCCCACTACCTATAAGAAACTGAAAAGGACCCTACAACGAAAGTGGTAAGTGCTATCCAGCAATTAATAAAAAGCTCTTCCATTACTACAGAAGATAAAAAATACCTTTGCAAAATGGAAGCTTACCCTCCTAGACTGTATGGGTTACCTAAGACAAGCCCAATGTCCCATTGAGACCGATAGTAAGTGCCATTGGGACTCCTACTCAAGAGCTGGCAAGATATCTTTCTTCTTTGTTGCAACCGTATATAGGTAAAACTGACACTCATATTAAAAATTCCATGCATTTTATCGAAATACAAAGGGAGATCACAGTCCAAGTGACATCCTTGTCAGTTTCGATGTATCTGTGTTCACCATGATCCCTGTTGAAGCTCTTTCTTATAGCCGATATGTTTCCTACTGATGTAATAGCTTTGCATCGACATTGTCTATCCTTGACTTATTTTCAATGTAACAAGTTTTATGAACAAATTGATGGGGTGGCCATAGGTACCCCTCTGAGCCAAGCTATTGCTAATCTATTTATGGAATTTTTCAAACAAGTGCTGCAGTCTGCCAATAAAAACCCTTTTAAATGGTATCAATATGTGGATGACACCTTTGTGATATGGAATCATGCTGAAGAGGAACAGAGTGATTTTTTGGTGCACATAAACAGTTTCAATCCAAAGATACAATTCACCATGGAGAAAGAGCAGTGGACAACATTTTTTGGATGTATTGGTTATTAAACGGGCAGATGGGCCTTTAGGGCACAACACACACACACACACACACACACACACACACACACACACACACACACACACACACAGAGAGAGAGAGAGAGAGAGAGAGAGAGAGAGAGAGAGAGAGATCGTTACCTACGTACGGATTCGAATCATGATCCTAGGCAGAAGAGAGGAGTCATAAAAACTTTAGTGGACAGGGCTAATAATATCTGTGAGCCAATTTATTTGCAAGATGAATTAAGCCATTTGTGAACGGCTTTCAAGAGAAATGGGTACACTGACAACGAGATAGATTGAGCACTCCACCCTAGAAGAAAAGTGTCCGAAAATACACGACAACAACAACAATCGTCGGCTGGAAAAGTTTTTCTTCCATTTATTCGTAACATCATGGACCGTATTGAGAAGTTTTGGCCAAGTTTCAAGTGGAGAATCTTTCGACCTACCAAGAAAATTACTGAAAGTTTAAGATCGGTGAAAGAAGCACGACACCCCCTCAGCTACCCCAGGTGTGTATAAAATTCCGTGTAGCTGTGGCATGATTTGTATTGGAACAAGTAAAAGGAGTGTTAATACCCCCCCTAACGGAACACAAAAGCAACTGTAGATTGGGACAAATTGATAAATCAGCTGTAGTGGAACACGTTTTCAAAGACGGTGATCACGAAATAAAATTTAGTGAGACAAACGTAATAGCTAAGACCTCTCATTATTATACCCGCATGTATAGAGAAGCTATAGAGATCTACAAGCACGAAAATAATTTTAATAAAAAAGAAGGATTAAAACTAGACAATGTACGGCGGTCGACTTTGCACCTACGAAGTGACAATTACCTGTAATCTAGAGAGGGGGCACTAGCCAGAGAGAGTTTTAAAGTCAAAAGCACGTGATGAGTAGTGGCGCCAACCAAGCGCTCTATGTAAGTGGGACATCCAGTGCCTAGCAGCCAGTTGCTGACTCACCTCGGAAGATGTTGCCCGCAGTAGGTAACGAAATGTAAGGAAGGAGAAATTTTATATATGGACCACGGCAATTCAGCCCGGAAGTTTTAATTAATGAAGACACCAGCCGTGAAAGCTTACATGTTATGAAAAATTATTCTGTTACAGAACTGCTCATGCAACTCCTGCTACAAATCATGTTATATTTATTTCAATGTGGAAATTTATAAATATGAAATAAATGAATGCTTATTCGAATTTGTGGGCTGCAGTCAGAAAACAGGAGTGGCTATTCCACGTTTAATACGATCAATACTAGAGAAACACCAATTTCTGTCAGTGAATGCCAGATTCTCAGTTGCAGCCTACAACAATGGGAAATTCTGAAGCATTGTTGGAAGTTCCTTATATTCCATGTCAGCTAACAGTTGGAGAGGTCAGGTTGAAGCTGTAAGCCCTGTTGCTGCTCAGCTAGATAAGATTGTCATTGTCATTTAAACTCTCAGTAAGTTAAATTTATCACCTAGAACACATTCTGCAGTACTATGTGGTTTGGATTATGAGAGATCTTTCACACATTTATTCATAGCGTCAATCTGGCTTCAGTTGGTACCAACTGACAGCAAAATCAAATTACTACAAGCTTGAAATATTACCACCAATGGTGACGTAGGACACAGAGCTTATTAAAGGAGAAAATATCTTTGTGAAAACTGGGACACCATTCTCCTACCCCTAAAGTTGTTGCCAGGGCAATTAATTTCAACCCTGATTTTACAGAGCTGCACACTAAAAAAAAAAAAAAAAAAAGAATCATTTCATGATGAAACAAGGAATAAAGTGACAGATGTGAATTCAGAAGAGGTATTCAAGGTGAATATTTAATTGATAATCTGGAGTGTAACTTGAAAACTGTATGAAAGATTGAAGACTTTAGTTGAATCATTTAGGTTTTTGTGGAAATACAGGCTGACGATTAGGTTGCTGAGGCATGCAGATGACTTATCAATGAATACCCCCGATGATATCACACCAGATGTAGAAGAAAAAAATAATATTCATACTTCAAATTTTGAATGTATTAGTTCAGAAACATACTTCTTGAGTAAGATGCAAGAGCTTAAAATTTCAAGCTTATTTTTGAGTGTACAAATAGCTACATGTGTATTCTGCACACTCCTAGTGACTAGCTGAAGCAGGAAGGTCATTCAACACACTGGTTTGTTTAAAAATTGTCACAGATCAACTATGCATTAGACAATGTCTCAGATTTGTTGACCTTGTGAACCAAGTACAATTTGGCAGGGCAACTAGACTTTCATGCTCTTTCTCAATGATTTGCTGAAACATGTTACCCCTGGTACACACAAGTGCACTGACTTGTCTTTACTAAAATGTGTGGCCATGCCTGGAAACTATTGGTGACAGAACACAAACTACAGTCTTACTGGCACTACACATTGCTGCAATACACAAATTAATGTAATGATTAGCCTTTTGTTTTAAAGTGAAGTGGAGTTAAAATTAAATCAATTTAAAAATTAAATGGTGCTTATATATATTTTATATTAATTTATTATTGAGTAGCATTTGAATTCTAACTTTTAAATTAGTCAGTCTTATCAGTTTTCTGTCTTGCTATGTAGGTCTGTTGAGCTAACATCCAGTTCCCTGGCTGTGGTGGTAGGTTACTGTTAACTGTCTTCATGAATACTTTTCAAACCAATACTTATAAGGAGCTATCAGAAAGTTTCCATTTGAGGGCATTGATGCAGTGCATATGCGACATAGCACCAACACGTAAGCAAAGGATTAATGTGGCATTCATGTATTTCCGACTAGTGTGTGGTAAATGCAGAAATTTGAACCATAGAGACATTACCAAAAACGTCCAAACAGGACCAATATGCTGTTACTCTTTTCTTGGCTGCCAAGGACAAACACCAGTAGACATCCATCAGAGAATGTTCTCATCACTCCCCATGATATTATCCCTCTTCGGTCCGTTAAAGGCATTGAGGGTCAACAATTATTGTCAGAGGAGATGGTGCATTAGCTGGTTACAGACTTCACACAGCACGATGGATGAATAGTTTTCCATCTACGTAGGCTCAAGTCGCCAAAGTTTAATTGCAACGAATGTGTATATGTGGTATGGTATGGTTAAAAATATTTGATGCATTTGTCAAACCTTTGTTTCCATTTGAAAAGGCACATCTTAACAACAAACAGCCTTTATAAAGCAACAGACACTCAGTGTTAACTATTCTACATGTGTGACTAGAAACCTGACAATCATGTCAATATTTAGGTGAAAATATGGTGATATTTGGTAAAGTTTAACAAATGACCCACCATTTCATTTCAACACTACTTTCTCCTAATTTCGAATTGTGTTGAAATAGTGTATTATTTAGTAAGTTTGGAGGATAATCAATCTACAGCCACATCTTTTAGATTACAAATATAGTATACATAGTATTTGCACACCTTCACATGCTGTATTTTTAATGCCCTCATAATTCCCTAAAATACTAAATACTAAAAACAGATGTTTCTCATTGTATTTCCTTAGTTCTACCATTTGCCTGAAGCTGTATGACTACCTTCACAGTATCATCTGTCGTGTTTTTATACAAATGATGTTGTCAAGTTTCAAAACTTAATTATTTACTTCAGAGGTGAGAAAAGAAGAATATATAAATCACACATTCCTATTAACATATTTTATTAAACAGAATGTATAATAAAGTATAAATAATTAAGTCTTGTACGGACTGGCACCTACAACATAAAAACCACACACACACACACACACACACACACACACACACACACACACACACACACACACCCCTGTCTTTTCCTAGAAAGACAAATACTTTAACACATCTGCCCAATTTGCATTTTACCAGACAGATAATATTACACAAATGTCAAATTTCATCCCCACACAACACAGTCTTCACCGCCCCTCCACTATAAATTTACAACTCGTCATGATCTTCACTTTCACCATCCTTGTCTTCAACTTCTTGTTCACTGTCATCTGACTTCTTTGGTTCATCATCTCCTTCCTCTACTTCATCCTCCTCTTCGATCTGCAATAAAAAACATATGCATCTTCACTTTAAAATCAATTTTTTATTGATGTACATCTCTCTACCTCTGTGTGTGTGTGTGTGTGTGTGTGTGTGTGTGTGTGTGTAGGGGGACGAGGCGGGAGGAGGGGGGGTACACTTTTGATTTGGAGAGGACATGAGGGATTTACAAGCTTTGTCACATCTTCAGAGATTGCAGGTGTCCAAATTCTAATTCACTTTGCTCCTTCAAATGTTCAACATCAAACATCTTGACGGAGTGAACCTCATTTCTTTTAGTACACCTCAGACTGAAAAACCTGTGGGTGTGGTATCTGGAGATTGTGGTGGCAATTCAACAATACCCCATCTGCCAATCCAAAGTATTCATTTAGAAATTCTCACATTAACTCTGGTAGCCATATTAATTTTTCTTTAACCAGCTGCAGATCAACAATTTTCCAGTTCTACATACACTTTTGAAACAATTTCAGAACTGACAGCACTGTTTATATAATATGGCCCAATTAGCCCACCACTGAAAATCCCTGCCCATACACTCTCACCAGGAGAGTAACTCATATCCATTGCATGAGGCTTCTTAAAATCCTTTTAGACAAAGCTGTGTGTTCATTCATCACTCCAAAGAATGCTTTTGTAAAACTTAATCAGTTTCTTGTCATATTGTGTCCAATTTATGAATTTCTTACTCCCCTACATATGATCTGCATTTAGGTCTTCAAGTAAACTAGGCCTATTATGGACTCAATTTCCTGTCTGTCACCCACATGCTTGTTCTTACTATTCTCTACTCCTTTGACACTTCCCTTGGAATTTAGTTTGTGATTGCACAAAATACTGCTTAACAACATTAAGAATCTCTTCTTTAATACTTTAAGGCTTTGGCCCACCTGAACAAAGACCCCTTCAGTACCAATCCAGTCTTTTCAAATTTTAAATATAATTTGTAAATGCCTTGTGCAGATGAAGGTTGGATGTTTGGAAAATGTTCCACAAACAAATTACAAAAATCACTGCAATGACCATGTTTTCACCATATATGCAATGCATATTTTACTGTAGTTAACTCTACATGTTTCTCAGATATCATCAAACATAACTGCAAACTGCTAGTGTCAACTGATTTATGGGTACTACACACTATTAAATTTCACAATTGACCAACTATGTTAGCAAAACAAAGCCTAAGGGGTGGAGGCATGGGGAGGAAGACAGGTATTTTTCAGCAGTATATATATATATATTTTCATTAAGATCCTGCAGATTTCTAGAGGTGTATGTATTCTGTATTTCTGGTTACACTGCATTTGAACATCTGGAGTACATGTTCATTAAATGTTCACCTGTACATAGTTTTCCTCCTCCACCATCAGTATTTGCACTTCTTAGACATTTCTTCCAATTTAAAATTAGTATTTTTGTGTGTACATTGGGCTACAAGAATGGTGGATCCTTCACAGTATTACTATAGTGCTTACATCAGGTTGACAAATCAGTTTCCACATTATCTTATTTTCAATGGCATGGAAGTCTGAACCCTATAACTTCAAGCAACCTCACACATTCTGCCTCAAATGTATCATGGACAGCAACTTTACTCCAGCAGAGCAGCTTGGAAAAAAATTGCCAAGCAAATATGTTAATGCTTCACATCTTCAAGCCTTCCAAGATGAGTAATGCTAATGCAATAAATTTTAGATTTGTCTCCCAGTTATAACTCTGGGAGGGGACTGCTTTAATGTAGCCTGTACAGAAAGACCAATAATGGAAATTACAGTCCTCTGTGCCTCACAAATAATTGCTGATCACTTGCAGGTGAACATGAACTAAGGGAAATACGGCTATCAAAGCAGAAAATTAAATGGTTTATGCGATCTGATGTTTCTAGCTGGATTATGTAATTACTCCAAGATTTCAGCAGACAGACTTCTTGCCATCTTCACATGGTCCCCTATGACTGCTGCTCCACCCCATATGCCACCGCCCGTTACTCCATCTGCCACTCCACTCCTATTGCCATCTGTGCAGCTGCCAAGGTGGATGGTGGCAGTGCCCGGTTCCCAACTACTCTCCAGTGACCGCACTATCGCCGTCTGGTGTGAATATCACTATACAGGAACATTTTTCGTTTTCTATCCTCAGTGGAGGGTTCCATGCCTGACTCAACTGTGCTGTTACCTTTATTAATTAAACCAACTTTGTCCCTGAATCCAATGGCCTCTAATTACCCAATCCAAGGAGGAAGAGTGTCGATTTTGACTTTTTAGTCCATAGTATGGCCAATTTTTATACTATGGTCGGCCACAGCTGATTTGGTGTGATTCAGTGTTTTGTCTATGGTTGTGGCCCTCCCTTACCACACATTTCTTCAATGTATGCTATGCTGCACTAGTAAGAGATTTGGTAGACTTGTGGTTTGCAAAGGCCTAATCATTCTTCAGTGAATCTAGTACGGTTGATGTTTTACAGGGTGAACGAAACACACATTTAACACTGTCGCTTCAAGATCCTGCAGATTTCTCTCTAAATATTGCCGACAAATGGGATTCATGCTAGACATCTGTGCTTTTTTTTCCCCATCTTTCTGTTGTCTGGGTACAGCCTGTCTAAACACAAATCATATCGTTTCTCCAGAATGTTGCCTCAAGGTGCTTCACCTTACCTGGAAGGGCATCCTGGTCACAGATGGATCGGATGGCTTGTGCCCTGTGAACAAGTGTGCATGGAACATATTCACACTGGGTGTTGTGACTACTGGACGTATGCAGATACAGATCAGGGGGGTGTGGGTTTTCTGTACACACTGCAGCCAAGTTTGCCATCTGGTTTCCATTTCATTAGGATTTCAAAGAACGCAAGGGCACCATCCTGTTCCACCTCCATGGTAAACTGGTTGTTTGGGCGCAGCAAATTATGGTGACAGAAATCCACTTAAGCTGTCCCATCCAGGTGGTCAGATGTCAAATGTGTCAGCCACTTCACAATAAAGAAGTTCAAAAATGGTTCAAATGGCTCTGAGCACTATGGGACTTAACAGCTGTGGTCATCAGTCCCCTAGAACTTAGAACTACTTAAACCTAACTAACCTAAGGACATCACACACATCCATGCCCGAGGCAGGATTCGAACCTGCAACCGTAGCAGTCGCGCGGTTCCAGACTGCGCACCTAGAATCGCGAGACCACTGCGGCCGGCAATAAAGAAGTCCCATTTTGTTGTGCTTTTTCCACAGCTCTCTTCTCAAAAATCCTTCATGACTAAATTCACTACAGCCAGCAACAGGACATCCCGTGGCAACTCTGTTCTTAATTTCCATCACACAGGAAGTACATTGAAGTAAGGACAAACTCATCAGGTTGGTTTCTAATTTCCTGTTTTTTCAGTTCCATTCAGTCCTTCAGTAATACCCTCATGAAGAGGAACAATACATGGAGTGATTAACATATCCCTATCAACTGAATCTTAATTTCTTTTAGATGTTGTACAAAACTAATGTAAATGTGGATGTGATGTTCACTTTTGCCCCCACAGATGGACTCAGGAGGGCAGTCAGATGTATGTTGCTGTAATTGTATTGTTAACTATGGGGTGCAGTGGAATACCTTTTTTGTGGAGCTTTGGCAGACCATGTAGTCATAGCAGTGCAACAAGTCAAGGTTTAAGTTCCTTAACAGTTTTCACATCAAATGTACTAGAGTTTGTGCTCACTTCAACATACTGCTAATTTGATGTAAATTATTGCGAACAGATGGATGGCGTCACCATGGGACTTCTTGTTGCTGATTGTGGCAAATTTGTTCCTTGAGGATATGACCCTGGAATAAGCCCTACACCAAACTTTATTATTAAGTGGCTGACATTTGTCTAGTCACATGGACAAGACAGCTTCAATTAATTATTTAGTCACCTGAATTCACTGCACCACAACATACAGTTTACCACAGAGGTAGGACAGGATAGCACCCTCCCATTTCTTAGGATCTTAGTGAAATGGAAACCAGACAGCAAGCTGGCATACAGTATGTACACAAAAAACAAGTGCACACACTGATCTGTATCTGAATGCCTCCAGTAGTCAACAGCGAGACCATGTTTTAAGCACACTTTTTCACGGGTGACATTCCGGAGAAATAGGTGCAACAGCAAGGAGGTAAGACATGCATTTAGACAGGCTGTATAGACACCATTGAGATGAAAAAGAAGAGCACAAATCACTAGCATGCATCCCATTTATTGGCAATATTTTAACAAAAATACGAAGGATCTTTGAGTGACGATGTTGTATGTCTATTTTGCGCACCCCCTGAAACATAAATCCTACAGGCTCAGTGAAGCACGATTAGGCCTTCTCAAACCATGAGTCTACCACATCTCTTGCCATTGCAGCATAGCATGCATTGGGGAAACTCCACACACAGTAGGGAAGAGGTACCATGAACATAGATACCACATCGAATCATGCAAGGCCACCCAATCAGCTGTGGTGGACCACAGCAAGAAACTAGCCATACTACTGATAACACCAAAATACTTGACAATGAGATTGCCTGATTAAAGATGCTACTGGAATCTGGGTCTAATATGGTCTAATTAATAAAGATAGCAGCCTATAACTGAGTCTGGTGTGAAACCCTGCACTGAGGCCAGGAAAGAAAAGCACTCACATAGAGTGATGTCCGCACCCTACAGTAACAGCATGTGCACTGAAGACTAGAGGTTTGTGGAGTAATTACTACATGACCCAACTGGACACCTGATAATTCCGAAGTATGAAGTCATCAATTATCGTTCTGAGCGAAGTAAACGAAAGAAGAATAATGTTTAACACTTAAGAACTATTCTGTACCATTCAAGAGAGCCAGAGGGAAGAACAGTGTGTGGTTTCTAATAAATAAGAACAACTGATAAGGTATCAGGAACAGAAGAAACAAAAATATAGCAGACTTTTGTAAAAACATAAAAGATACAACTTAAATTAATGTAACTATGTAATCTCACTCCAAGCCATTGTGACAATAAGAAGCATTTTATGAAGAGACACAATACATAGGGGTTAAAAGACGTGATTTTCACCTGAAATTATTAATTTGAGACAAATGCCAAAGTTGGTACCAAAAAACATTATGCTTCTGTTAGTAGCCACAGAATCAATGACGGAAGTGAGGAAGCTCAAGGCTTGTTAAGTCAGCTGAAGAAAATTTGCAAGGGACATGTTTTTGTAAGAACCATCAAAATATAAAATGGACATGGAGTTGTCAAAGTCACAAGGTTTTGGAAGATTATTATTGCAAACCAAATAGAATAATTAGAGATTTTTTAGTTTTAAACCAATTTAATACTGGTACTGCCAGCAGAATGGCAAGAGTGAAGCAGACAAACATTCAACAAGGAAGGGAACTAATATAAGTGAAAAAATTACTATACAGTCCAGTCACTTTAAGGTGACCACAGTCAAAAGGCCAAATAACCACCTTTTGCATTGCGGACCACTGTGAGACATGCAGGAAGTGTCAATAAGGTTCTGTAACGTAATGACAGGCATTTGGAGCCATGTCACCTCCAACACTACGGTCAATTGTGCTAGGTTTCCCCATTTAAGACCCATGGTGTGACCAGCCCTATTGAGACTGACTCACAGATTCTCAACTGGGTTTAAATTTGGGGAGTTTTGTGGCTAGAGGAGTACAGTGAACTCATCCTGGTGCTCTTTGAACAATGTTCTTACTCTGCAAGCTATGTGACACGTAGTGTTGTACTCCTGGTATATGCCATTGTGCCAAGGAAAAACAGGAGAGGACAATGTCTCCCTAAGTTGCATGTAGGAGTGGACATGGTCTCGCAAGGATAGATGCATACTTGCATTTATTGACTGAACCCTCCAGAATGAGGTGTCACCCAGGGAATACCGTGAAATCATTCCTGAGACCATATCCCTCCCTCGTCTGGCCTGGATCCTTCCGACGATTGTTACTAGGCCATACATGCCAATGAGCATTTGTCTGATGGGGCATAAACCACAATTCATCCGAAAAGGCCATCTGTTGTCACTCAGGGGAGTTCAGTTGGGGTGTTGGCATACAAATCTGAGTCTCCACCACCAATGAAAAGCTGTCAGCATGGGCCTTTGAACCAGGCACCTGCTACAGAGACCCATACAATGAAAGTTTCACTGAACAGCCATTTTAGAGGGACAACTGGTAACCCCTTGGTTCATCTGGGCAGTCAGTTGCTCATCTGTTCACCCCTACTCATCTCCACAGCCACCTTTCAACAGTCACTTATGGCCCGTGGTGCAACAGTTATATCGGCACCAGTTTCGGATAGCACTTTCTTGCCACAGACATACTTCAACCAATGTTTCACATGAACAGTTTACAAACTTAGCCATTTCAGAAATGCCTCCATCCTTGGCCTGAAAGCCAATGATCATACCCTTTTGGGCGTCCAGTAAATCACTCTGAACGCAACACCTGCACTGTTTTTCACGTTCCCTCAACATACTATATAACCTCCACTGCTAGTGCTGGCACCTGCTGTCCGAGTGGTTATTGCACACTAATGTCCAACAGATTGTCGCAATGTGACTGGACCATGAAAGTGATAAATAATTACAGAGGGCTCTTCAGATGAGATTAGAGTAACAACTATGGACAAGATACAATACTTAATGATTGAAATGCATAAGAAAGGAAGTAGATACAAAGAAAGAAAGAAAGAAAGAAAGAAAGAGAAACAAAATTAGAACTAGGAAAGTAAAGAAAATTTAAGAAAGTTTATGATTGATAAAAGAAGTAACGGCAACTGACAGCAATAAAGGCCACTTAACGTCTCATTAACCATGAGAACACAGATACAGAGAGCCGTACCGTAGGTGCAACCACAATGGAGGGGTATCTGTTGAGAGGCCAGACAAACGTGTGGTTCCTGAAGAGGGGCAGCAGCCTTTTCAGTAGTTGCAGGGGCAACAGTCTGGATGATTGACTGATCTGGCCTTGTAACAATAACCAAAACGGCCTTGCTGTGCTGGTACTGCGAACGGCTGAAAGCAAGGGGAAACTACAGCCGTAATTTTTCCCGAGGGCATGCAGCTTCACTGTATGATTAAATGATAATGGCGTCCTCCTGGGTAAAATATTCCAGAGGTAAAATAGTCCCCCATTCGGATCTCCGGGCGGGGACTACTCAGGAGGACGTCATTATCAGGAGAAAGAAAACTGGCATTCTACGGATCGGAGCGTGGAATGTCAGATCCCTTAATCGGGCAGGTAGGTTAGGAAATTTAAAAAGGGAAATGGATAGGTTAAAGTTAGATATAGTGGGAATTAGTGAAGTTCGGTGGCAGGAGGAACAAGACTTCTGGTCAAGTGACTACAGGGTTATAAACACAAAATCAAATAGGGGTAATGCAGGAGTAGATTTAATAATGAATAGGAAAATAGGAATGCGGGTAAGCTACTACAAACAGCATAGTGAACACATTATTGTGGCCAAGATAGATACGAAGCCCACACCTACTACAGTAGTACAAGTTTATATGCCAACTAGCTCTGCAGATGACGAAGAAATTGAAGAAATGTATGATGAAATAAAAGAAATTATTCAGATTGTGAAGGGAGACGAAAATTTAATAGTCATGGGTGACTGGAATTCGAGTGTAGGAAAAGGGAGAGAAGGAAACAGTAGGTGAATATGGATTGGGGCTAAGAAATGAAAAAGGAAGCCGCCTTGTAGAATTTTGCACAGAGCACAACAATCATAACTAACACTTGGTTTAAGAATCATGAAAGAAGGTTGTATACAATGAAAGAACCCTGGAGATACAAAAAGGTATCAGATAGATTATATAATGGTAAGACAGAGATTTAGGAACTAGGTTTTAAATTGTAAGACATTTCCGGGGGCAGATGTGGACTGACCACAATCTATTGGTTATGACCTGTAGATTAAAACTGAAGAAACTGCAAAAAGGTGGGAATTTAAGGAGATGGGACCTGGATAAACTGAAAAAACCAGAGGTTGTACAGAGTTTCAGGGAGAGCATAAGGGAACAATTGACAGGAATGGGGGAAAGAAATACAGTAGAAGAAGAATGGGTAGCTTTGAGGGACGAAGTAGCGAAGGCAGCAGAGGATCAAGTAGGTAAAAAGACGAGGGCTAGTAGAAATCCTTGGGTAACAGAAGAAATATTGAATTTAATTGATGAAAGGAGAAAATATAAAAATGCAGTAAATGAAGAAGGCAAAAAGGAATACAAACGTCTCAAAAATGAGATCGACAGGAAGTGCAAAATGGCTAAGCAGGGATGGCTAGAGGACAAATGTAAGGATGTAGAGGCCTGTCTCACTAGGGGTAAGATAGATACTGCCTACAGGAAAATTAGAGAGACCTTAGGAGATAAGAGAACCACTTGTATGAACATCAAGAGCTCAGATGGAAACCCAGTTCTAAGCAAAGAAGGGAAAGCAGAGAGGTGGAAGGAGTATATAGAGGGTCTATACAAGGGCGATGTACTTGAGGACAATATTATGGAAATGGAAGAGGATGTAGATGAAGATGAAATGGGAGACATGATACTGTGTGAAGAGTTTGACAGAGCACTGAAAGACCTGAGTCGAAACAAGGCCCCCGGAGTAGACAACATTCCATTGGAACTATCGACAGCCTTGGGAGAGCCAGTCCTGACAAAACTCTACCATATGGTGAGCAAGATGTATGAAACAGGCGAAATACCCTCAGACTTCAAGAAGAATGTAATAATTCCAATCCCAAAGAAAGCAGGTGTTGACAGATGTGAAAATTACCGAATTATCAGTTTAATAAGTCACAGCTGCAAAACACTAACACGAATTCTTTACAGACGAATGGAAAAACTAGTAGAAGCCAACCTCGGGGAAGATCAGTTTGGATTCCGTAGAAACACTGGAACACGTGAGGCAATACTGACCTTACGACTCTTCTTAGAAGAAAGATTAAGGAAAGGCAAACCTACGTTTCTAGCATTTGTAGACTTAGAGAAAGCTTTTGACAATGTTGACTGGAATACTCTCTCAAATTCTGAAGGTGGCAGGGGTAAAATACAGGGAGCGAAAGGCTATTTACAATTTGTACAGAAACCAGATGGCAGTTATAAAAGTCGAGGGACATGAAAGGGAAGCAGTGGTTGGGAAGGGAGTAAGACAGGGTTGTAGCCTCTCCCCGATGTTGTTCAATCTGTATATTGAGCAAGCAGTAAAGGAAACAAAAGAAAAATTCGGAGTAGGTATTAAAATTCATGGAGAAGAAGTAAAAACTTTG
This sequence comes from Schistocerca serialis cubense, assembly GCF_023864345.2. Classification (NCBI taxonomy): domain Eukaryota; kingdom Metazoa; phylum Arthropoda; class Insecta; order Orthoptera; family Acrididae; genus Schistocerca; species Schistocerca serialis. The sequence goes on from NC_064640.1 coordinate 783,317,968, forward strand.
AGGTTCGCCGATGACATTGTAATTCTGTCAGAGACAGCAAAGGACTTGGAAGAGCAATTGAATGGAATGGACAGTGTCTTGAAAGGAGGATATAAGATGAACATCAACAAAAGCAAAACAAGGATAATGGAATGTAGTCGAATTAAGTCGGGTGATGCTAAGGGAATTAGATTAGGAAATGAGGCACTTAAAGTAGTAAAGGAGTTTTGCTATTTGGGGAGCAAAATAACTGATGATGGTCGAAGTAGAGAGGATATAAAATGTAGGCTGGCAATGGCAAGGAAAGAGTTTCTGAAGAAGAGAAATTTGTTAACATCCAGTATAGATTTAAGTGTCAGGAAGTCATTTCTGAAAGTATTCGTATGGAGTGTAGCCATGTATGGAAGTGAAACGTGGACGATAAATATTTTGGACAAGAAGAGAATAGAAGCTTTCGAAATGTGGTGCTACAGAAGAATGCTGAAGGTTAGATGGGTGGATCACATAACTAATGAGGAGGTACTGAATAGGATTGGGGAGAAGAGAAGTTTGTGGCACAACTTGACCAGAAGAAGGGATCGGTTGGTAGGACATGTTCTGAGGCATCAAGGGATCACCAATTTAGTATTGGAGGGCAGCGTGGAGGGTAAAAATCGTAGAGGGAGACCAAGAGATGAATACACTAAGCAGATTCAGAAAGATGTAGGTTGCAGTAGGTACTGGGAGATGAAAAAGCATGCACAGGATAGAGTAGCATGGAGAGCTGCATCAAACCAGTCTCAGGACTGAAGACCACAACAACAACAACAACAACAACCACCACCATGAGAATGACTTAAGCAATTTAAGATGGAAGTCCCAGAACTCCTCGCAAAACAGTGAGTCATGATGATCTGGCAAATTAAGTACCCGAACTTATTACTGAAGAAACAAAAATCTGGCTAAAAATCTTAGTGCTTGTATGCTAAAAGCCAGCATCTCAACCTAATGGAACAAAGCAAACATAGCCCTACACTAATAGGAAGTACCCATGATTTGAAGAATTACTGCCCAATCACTTTACTGCTTGCTAACTACAGAACAAGCTGGCTTCCACAGTGGTTACTTCACAAAAATTTACCATACACCTTTACACTGTGTGACAATTAGTTGAGCCAATAAATATTTAACACTTTTCTAGATTTTTGAAAGGGTTTTGATTCTGTCAGCCATACTGCAGTTGGGTTACTGATCAAACAAGGAGAGGAAACAACGTATATAAACGTACTATGTAACATCTATGAAAACTTCGCTTCTGCCAGCTTAGCACGAAACACTGAAGAGTTTTTCATTAGAAGAGGAGTAAAGCAGAGTGACTTGTCCAAATCTATTTCTAACAGTCCCTGAAGTGACTGTGCCCAAATTTTTTTGAAAGGAAGGGGAATTATAGTAAATGGGAAAAGTCTTAACTCTAGATTTGCTCATAGTACAGTAGTCCTAGCCAACACTACACAAAAACTGCAATATTATATAAAAGACTTCAGACTGTTCTAAAGTGTGTGCCTTAAGATCTCTGTCCAAAACACTAACTGATACGCAAGGAAACTCAATTCATTTTCCACCAAATCAAGCTCAGTTGGGAACACACACACACACACACACACACACACACACACACACACACACACACACACACTGCTTGGCTGCAGTACTGCAGTGTGTAGATACAATGCTGAAGTAATTATTAATAGAACAAACATCGTGTACAATGTGCCACTGTTCCACAAGAATCTTACCTCTTCAGACTCGGGAACACCAAGTGTCTTCCTCATCATGACTTCAATGCTCTCGGCAAAATCGGTTGTATCTCTCAACATGTATCCCGATCTCAAGGTTGCTGCAAGAAAATGTGTTTATTAGACAGTCATAACCACGAACAAACTATCTCCCCCTCTCCTTACTATACAAAAACAGTTCTTTGTATCATTCAGATGAAAATAACACCAAAATATGAAGTCTTCCAGTTACCCTGCTTTATGAATGTAATCTATAATTATTAAATACTGAAACACAGAGACTAATGTTCTGCAACAAAATTTTGCTCCATACAGACCCAGATTTTCAATACAAATAAGAAAATTTTTGAAGGGTTTCATTGATGTGTACATATGTAAACAACTTTTTTGGGAACAGCAGATACCTCCCACTTTTTTGTATCAAGAACATTCTCCAATCACAAAAAACCACTATCTGACTACATATTAAGTAATGTCACAGCCCCCAGAAGTAAGTTTAGAATTAAGTAAATAATGCTATAATTACAGACACTACAATTCTGGAATAAATTTCAAAACTTAGTGTTATACTTACCCTAGTGTAAGACAAGTATTTTCCCCCAATTTTGTCATTCGAAAAATACATGGCTGTCATATTCACAGATTACACTATTGCTGCTGAAGTTGACATTTTTACCTTGTTTAATAGGGGTAATCTTTCATGTTCGGCATCCAAGGATAATAACCAATACAGTTTTCCCTTTTGTAACTTTTACCACACTTATGGCTGTGGAACCTGTCCAGGACCATCATCTTACATAAATTAAGTTGCATACTATGGTGATGTTGCAAAAAGTTATTGTACTCTACCCCTTTCAGATTCACTCTCACCAATATTTCTTGACTAGTTTCCCTTTTAAAAGTCACAAAGTTGTAGCTTTCATCCATCACCATTTACATACATCACTGTACAGCTCTGCTGCTGAATATCACCAGTTTGTATCAGATGCTGGATTCCCCTTTCCTATTCATGGTATTGTCAAGCAGCATATCAAAAGGGTGGCATTTGACCCATGTAACCAATTTGGGTGGTGTATAGGAATGTTTGTAGCACAAATTTATCACAGTGATAAAAATTCGCTGTGTTTTCCTCTTAACTACCTGGAATCCTAATAAATTTCAATTAAAAACCTTTACAGGCAACTGCTAGTTTTGAAACCAGTCATACCTAGATCTTCAGTTACAGCTAATGCTTTGAGTTAGCATATTTCACTGGCCACCACACATCAATTTCATTGATTCTCATCTACACAATCACAGAGCCTTCTTTTGAGATCTGCACACAGAAAGCCTGGTGACTACTGTTCACTTCTTTAAGCCGCATTTTGTTTTCCACCAGTTGCGAACAACTCTCCTGCATCATACTTTCTTTTCACTACACCGTTTTCAGTTTTCTCTGCTTCTTCAATAATGTTCAGTTTTTCTTTAACTGTACACGTGATAATGAGAAGTTTTAGCCATAATTAACAAGTTATCAGGTGGTTTATACTACACATCTAACATGCTGCTGATGTGTCACAGAATGTAGCCACAACAATGCTATGGTATAACATTATCTAATGTTGAATGATTAATGATGATGAATGGTGGTGGTGCTGGTTTGTGGGGCACTCAACAGCATGGTCATCAGTGCCTGCACAAGGTCCAAATCTTTCCATTTTCAGTCTCAGCACTACCGAAATGATGACATGAAGAGGACAAAAACACCCAGTCTCTGGGAAGAAGAAATCCTCGACCCAGCTGGGAATCTAACCCGGGACCCTGTGATCCGCAAGCAGCAATGCTAGCCACTAGACCACGAGCTGCAGGCATCTACTGCTGTTGGATGCAGAGCAGTACGAACCCTATTACAATTAATCTGCACACTAGTTTTTCATCCTTATATTTAAGAAAAAATGCCCCTGCTGCAAAGTACAACTACATTATTTAGACTTTTAGTTTGTGTTATCAATTTTAACTTTGTTGATTACAGTCATGGTCAATCAATAGTAGTTAGAATTTTAGGGCACAACTGTATTGAGAGCTTCACTGATACAATGTAGCACAAATTCTGAAGGTATGGACAATTTATGTCCACAACATGAACTTTAAAGCAACAAATGCTTTCATATTGTAATAAATGACTTGTTTTAAATGGCAACCAAATGGGTGATTGAAATTATGCTGTTAACTTCGAATGTGATAGTTCGGTTACAAGATGAATGTGCAATCTAAAACACCTGGTTGTGGTGACACTTATCTGTAGCTTAGTCCATGGCCTAGGTTATGGTGGATTAAGACAGTTTCACTCTCAAAAGTTACATGAATACTATTTGTTGCCACATATCTTCAAAATATTAAACAAATCACTAGACTGTGGTTAGGCTGGGACCTAACAGCTTACAATAATGACCTTTGTTATCAAAATATTTTCCTATGTCTGCCAAACGAGTTCTGATTTTGGAGGTAATGATATAATGATGAAAGAGAATGACAATATTCCTTTGAAACATGTCTGGCCACTGCTCTTTCACTGACTGTGTAAACCCAGCAGCTGATAGACCCTCTTTCCTTCCATTCACACCTCATGTCAAGCACTGGGAACACTGCCACACATAACATCTAAGTATGAGACTAGTTGTAATCTCTATTTTTACCACACACTTTTCATGCTAAGATATCCAATCGGCAAGCAGACCTAGAGAGCTCTGCACTTATTTTGCTAGTTTACATGTCAGCTTCAGTACCCACCTGCTCTGAAGATAATCATCCCCCCACAGATCACACTATTTACAGCATTCAGTCTTACTATCAGCAACTAGTTTGTATCCATAGATTCCTATGTCAAACCATAGCCTATTCTACAGCAATGCAAGCCCTTTTTATTGCTATTAAATCCATCTTTAATGACACCACCAGATTCCTCTCACTCTTCTTCTCTCCCCCCCCCCCTCCCCCAAACACAATTCATCTTCATTTGGAAGAAGACAGAAGACAGTTCCATTAGCCTCTATAGCACCAATATTTTGTATGTACACCACTACTTACAGATGATTTTGCAAAGCCTGTAGCAGGAAAAACATGTACAACAGTGTCAAATCTACTTATAGTCCAATAAAATTAAAGAAAGGAAATTACCCTAACAAACAGAGCACCTATAAGCATTTAAACTACTCTTACCTGTACGGAACATCATCAAAGCCATATCTTTGGCAGTGGGGTCACTAGGATCCTCTTCAACTCTCCTCAGAAGTTCCTTGATCAAAGGATGGCGTGGATTGACTTCCAAAGTTTTCTTCTGGTTAAGATAGTAGCTTCTCTGTGGATCATCAGACTTTTGATGAGCATTAGAAATAGCTAAGCGTTCCATATTTCCAGTCCATCCAAACATACCCGCAACCAAAGCACAAGGTGATCCAGACAATCTCTCCGAGATAGTAGCCTTCGAGATCTGTAAATTAACCAAGTTGTTATCTCAAGACTAAACCTTGTGAACTGTACTAGAAATGAAGAGCTCTGCAATATTAAATAGAGATAATTACCTGATCTTTAAGTACTTTATCATTGAGCCAATTTAGGAGAGGCTCATATTGCTTCTTTATATTTTCAAGTTTCTCTTTGGATTTTGAATCTCCAGAAAGAGAAAAACCTTCTTTGGCCACATTTTGGAACTTCTTCCCATCAAATTCAGGCAGTGCAGATATACAGTATTCATCCACAGCTTCTGTCAAATACAGAACCTCATACCCCTTCTTCAATAAACGTTCAACAAATGGAGAATCTTCAACCTGCAAAATAATGTGTACCTTATAATTAGTAATAGAAGAATTCTGCTGTTGCAGCAACAATGATAGTGGTGAAAAGGTAACCCACTAATTCATGTTATGACAACATGGCAAGACAAGAACATCATAAGGAGAAGGAATTGTACTGAGGTTTGAAGTCTCAGCAACAATGAGGTTGGTACTGTTTTCCCTTACTATTAGTGCTGGTTAGTACAAGTTTACCTCTTTACGATTGGCTCCAGCAATGTAGAAAATCTGTTCTTGCTTCTCCTTCATTCGGCTCACATAGTCAGACAAAGAGGTCATTTCAGGTCCATGGGATGAATGGAACATAAGCAGCTTTGCTAGCCTTGTACGGTTGGAAGGATCTTCTATGACACCTAGTTTAATATTTGTGGAGTACTCTTTCCAGAATTTCTCATAATCTTTCTTTTCAATTTTCTTAAACATATCCAAAGCCTTGCGAACCAGTTTCTTCTTGATTACCTTCAGGGAAGGAAGAGTTAGTGATAAATTTCAATGGACAAATCTAAGTGGAGTAACTAGTATCTGATGTACTCTAGACTTACTTTGATAAGTTTATGCTGCTGAAGCGTTTCTCTGGAGACATTAAGTGGCAAATCATCAGAGTCTACTACACCCTGAACAAAGTTCAAGTAATTTGGCATCATATCATTGAACTCATCGGTGATGAAAACACGTCTCACATACAGCTGAAAAATTAAGGAGTACTGTTAATATATTGTCTTAATTGTATTGAATAAAAACAGGTTTTTGCTTACCTATCTTTTATGATTTGTATTAAAACATGATGGCACATTTTTAGGATAATTTTGTAGCATAACCTCTGTCCCGCACTTCATAGTGGTTTGCAGTACTGGGACAGATGGAGAAAGCCAAAATGAGAAGAAAAAATGCCATCCAAGGGCAACATCTGAATAAGTTTCAAGCAAAATATGTATGCATAAGTGATAACAGCATGCAGGTAAATTAGGTTACCACAAAAATGTAAACTGAACATTCGGTTGTTAAATTCTTCATATGCACCATTTTAATAATCAGGAGAAATTTTGGAGGTGTAATGGTGGTTATCCAACACATGAAGCACAAAGCAAGTTGCACTGAAATACTGAGATTACAAAGCACTGATTAAGATCTAAAAATATGATTAAGTACATTCTGAATCTCTAGTCTAAAGAAGAGCAATACGTCAAATAATATGTGAGAAATTTGTTTATGAATATGAGGCATCACAAACTCTACCAAACAAATAGACACAAAGGTTTCCTAAGATGTTCAACAGTGACCCTTGTACCGAGTACATGTGAACTGTTACCTAATACTAAATGAAGTATGTAATGAATTGATATGATGCTTCATTGCAGGTGTACCTTCTGATAAGGAAAGAATCTTTGTCTTAGGCACCCAGCAGGGTAACTGTAGGTATCAAATACAAAGCTATTAACAGAACTGTAAGGGGGAAATATGGGATGGGTCGCTAGCAAATATCTAACCTTTTTACTATGCCTACAATGGACAAAGATAGAATTTTGCACTCTTCTATATCACAAAGTGAAGTAGAGTTGCACCTAAACACTGAATAAATGTGTGGACTTAAGATGATGGGGAGTAGGGGTGGGGAAAAGGCAGTTGGGGAGGACCAGTATAAATGGTGTTAGTAAATGTGAGGTATTAAACAGTGGAAGGAGATGGGGAAGAGAGAATGAGCACACAGTTAAACATTGTCTGTGGATTGCAGCACTCTCCTGCTATTTTTATGTTAAAATCAACAGTCTAGATCACAATACTCTGTTTATTTACCAGTTTTGTCTTGCATTACATAAGTATTATTGCAATATCAAATGTAGATTTTAACCTAAAAATGAACACAGTTGAGATGGTTACTTGCATCAATGAACTGATCCATGCAATTTCCACCCAAGAGACATTCAATGACAATTCCTGATAAACCTATGAAAATTTGTCTGCTGTATAAAACTGTACCACTAATATTTGTAAAACTAATGGGTTAATTAAAACACTGGAACTCTGTTGCTGAATGAAATTACTTACGAAACAGCAATGTGGAAATTAGATACTATCTTTGGACCACAATAAATATTGGTAACAAAAGAATGTAGGTTCTGCATCCCCTTCAATGTTATTTTGTGCATTTACCCATCTATAGTGCTTTTGTGTATCCCCCTTCATCATCATCATCATCATCATCATCATCATATCATCATCATCATCATCATCATCATCATCATCAAAATACTGTGAAAACACCTGTTTTTAAGCATGTTACTGCTGAACTTTGGCAAGAGCCAAACAATTGGATTGATTTACTATTTCACTTTATTCCTTAAACATCTCTACTCAACACACTGCAAAAAAATGAAGTCCCTGATGTACACTTTCAGAGCATTATGTCTCAGTCACTATAGCCAACAGAATATGTTATCAGCAGTCACAGAATTTGTTCACTGAGATTATGTTAGTACTAAGGACTGAAGAAATTAATATTTTTTGATATGATGTGAATCCTGACAAAATGTGAAAAGGCAAAATTATCTAATAGATGCTACCTCAATGTATTGTATCCTTTTTTTTACCAAAGATAGTCGAAGTTTTATTTTAATGTGGGTAACTGAAAAAATAAAAAGTGAAAGGCAAAGGTCCCAAGTTCAAGTCTCTGTCCGACACACAGTTTTAATCTGCCAAGAAGTTTCATACAAGGCACTATTCTCAATTGCCAAGCTAATTGTGGACATCAGAGTGGTCTGTATAAGATACATGCCGTGTCCCGCACTGTAGTATTCAGTCATGGGACCTAGCATCTTACAACAAAGAAACACTTGTCTGCTAGTGTAAGTTCAAAACCTGATATAATTAGGACATTTTAAGGAACAGGTTTTGAGTGGTGGGAGTTTTTAACTGTGGCTGCACCAAATACTACTAGAGGTCAGTCTAACTACATAAGTTACAATACACTGCCAAACTCAGCAAGAAAATGTCTAGTGGCCATTCTCTAGCTCATTGTCTTTTCTTAGTTTGAAATATATGAAAAGACTAGTCTGCCACAGATTTCAATCACAACCCTCAACACCAGAAGAGATCAGCATTCCCTGTATCAGTTCTGCTTTTGCAGAACTTAAGTGCAGGACACTGCCCTGTCACAGAGGGAGGTGTGGTTGTTTCCCCACTTTTTCGTTCATTTACACCTTTCTGACAATATATAGTGCTTGCACTGTACACTGTAGTCACAGTGAAACAAAACTTGTTGGCATATGTAGAATGTTCTTTACAAACTACATACAAAATTTTTGGCAAGGAGTTCAGTAGTACAAACAGAGAACGACATCAAAGCTGCTTTGTTATTAATCATTTTCAGCAACAGGCTCCAGTATTTCTGTAGCCCTGTTATAACTATGAAAACAAAATTTAAAAACTTACAGCAGATAATCATCCTAGTATGTGTAACAAAGAATTGGCAGCTGAAAATTTTATGTTAATAAATGGCAGAGAAACAGGAAGATCACAAACAGAAGTGAGAATCAGAAGCAGGAGCATGTTTTGTAGTTACAATATGACATAATTCACTAACCTTGATATTGTCAGTCTTTGTGCCGTATCTATTGAAACTTTCTCCAGGCTGTGTCTGGGGTACAAACAATAACGATTTGAAAGTAACTTCACCTTCTGCTATGAAATGGATTTTTGTTAATGGATTCTTCGTATCCTTAGTGAGAGACTTGTAAAATTCATTGTATTCATCATCGGGTACATCAGCTGGCCTGCAATTTTAAACAATTTAAGCATCATTAAATATTGTTTCATGGGCTTCATTAGAACAGCAGTTAAAAATGAACACAGGATTTGTTTGTTACACTTAACAGCCAAGAGCAAAAATGTGTAACATTAAACATTGTTCAAGATTTTTCCATTTTAAAGAAACACTGTTACACTGCAACACTGTGTCAACATATAAATCCAAGGCTAATGTACACCTTAGACATATTCATGAAGTTGATTGTTTCTTTTCTCCCTGGCCAAACCCGTTTTTGTAATTGGAAATAAAAACAGGTGTTTTCAGGGAGAGTCCTATTACTATGTTAAGTAGAATACTGCCACAGTTAAAGGTAGTAATTGTAGCAAATGAACAACAAATTATTACCTTCAATGAAACAAAAATTATAGAAGCATCACTACTCAGCCAAGAGCTGCAGGTGACTCTTGCACTTACAATATTTCATAATATGACAGTGATTTTGTACAAATTGAGAACAGTAAGATGCTGAGTGTTTCACGTTTTACACTAGTATGGTAAAATAATAACTTTATAAGTACATACTTTCGAGTCCAGATAGGCTTATTATCATTTAAAATTTCCCAGTCCCAAACAGTTTTATCAACTTTCTTTGTCTTTGGTTTTTCTTCAGACTTTTCTTCTTCTACTTCAGTATCGTCATCATCTTCTTCCACTTCATTTTCTTTCTTTTCTTCTTTTTCTGCCTCATCTGGTTCAACTGGTTCTTCAACTTTGATTGTCTGAAAATATAAACTGAAGTAAAATATTCTATACACCAAAAGCCAACCAATCAGGCAAGTGTTTTCTCCATAAACTTTATGAATGTTTGGTATTGATCTACTAACAGAAGACAACCAAATATCTGCAACAAAAATCTGTACAGCATGGAACAGGGCTAAACATGCAAGTACGACATGGAGCTAATGACATTCATGTCGTACCGAAAGGTAAAAATGAACAGCAATGATACCTGGAAAAATACATTGCCCTGAACTGCATATCTACCTTATGAAAACAGTCTTCAAACACTGACAGTAACAATTTCATCAAATTTTGTAAGCAATGAAAATAACTACATGAACAGCAACATTCAGACCTCAGAGACAATGGAAGGTACATGTAATCTGCCATTACACTGTACACTAATCATATAAAACAGCATCTTTTGGTAATTTACAGGGACATGAAGATATTGTTTTATTGAATGGCCAATTTTGGCTAATTTTTGTATAGTTTGATTGCTTATTTTTGAAGTACCCTATGTTCCTTGTTTTTATGCAATTTGCTTTTCAGTTTTACATTTAAAATGAAGATTTACTCATCCCTCACATTTTGGTATCACAGACCACATTTATTTAAATTAATGAAAAAATAAATCATTTATGTTCAACCCTTAAAATCTAATCAATTAAAAGTAAAATAGATCTGCTACAACACTCCATTGTCAAGTTTTTCAAAATAAACCCATAACTTCAAAGTTCTCCAACATTATGCTCCTGATACATTAACACCTCACAAACAGCTGTCTGCTCTCTGTATTTGTCTTCAGAACAATAAGACATTTGACAATGTCCACATTACCTGGTGGTACGCATTACACAAAATTTTGAATCAAGTTGTCTGTTTAGAATATCTACATGGTCGAGACCTACCACCCCAAATACACTTAAGAGCCTCTGCCATGTCAGCATTAATAGAGTTCATCACTATCACTCCATGGCCAAAACAAGAATTCTAACACTCATTTGCATGGATCTGTGGTCATTCAAGTTGTTAGCTTTGTTTGTAGAGGCAACTCAGTATGTTTCAGTTTTTCCTTCACCTCTGCCTGAAGTATTTATCCCATCTCATGCTGGTTTCAATGCCATAAATTTATTTTTCCACAATAATGAAGGAATCTTAATTTGGTACACAAGTAGTAGTGTTTTCAGTGATTTCACATTTCCCTGTTTCAGACCATACCTAAAATAATGCACCAATTATACTGCAAATTTTTGTATTATGCAATTATAAATACTGAAACTTTGTTGAGAGCTATATTGTACCTACTCCCTCCAAACCCGGAATTTTTCTTGTTGTATCACACTGATTTGTCACATAGCTCTATGTCTAGTCTAGATTAGGTTGAACAAATGAATGGTTAGAATTTAATGTCCCATACACAGCGCAGTCATTACAGATGCACAAGCTTGGGTTATGAAAGGTGGGGAAGTAAATCAACTGTGCCGTGCCGTACCCTTCGCAAAGAAACATCCTGACATTCGCCTGGAGCGATGTGAGGAAAACAGGAGATAACTTAAATCTGGATGGCCAGATAGGGACATTCACTATCATCCTCCCAAATGATAATCCAGTGCGGTAACCATTGCACCACCTCAATAGATGAATCCAGTTGTGATGTGTTGCAGCATAATGTGAGTGCCAGGCTGTAATATCTGACATCTTTAGCATAACATTGTTTACATCTGTGCCCCATTTAAACTATTCCCATATTTAACATACTTTTTGTCAAAAACAAGCTGCAAAGTTCATTCAGGGAAAGTATATTTGATAATGGACAATTCTCCAATGTGAGTCTTTATTCATATACATATCATAAATAAACTACAAAAACTTCAATGGAGTCCATTACATGACTTACTACAAAGCCCACCAAATACACCACTTTAGCTCCACAAATACATAAATCATAATGACACCTGCTCTGTTTGCTTGTTATCAGCAAATCATTGTACAGTATACGGCACGCAAGCATGTTTCTGGTGGTAAGAAAGACCACTGAAGTTTATTTTAACATGTAGTCAATATTATTATTATTTATTTTGCGACTACAGTTTGTAGTGACAGCCAGATATGTTGTGTACCCCAAGATCTAAGTTATGTTGGCAAGTGGTAAGTGGTTTGCAAAATGGCAAAACCAATGGAAGTTATTGTGAAGCAATCAATTTTACTATTAATGCAGCCTGATTTAAATTCTTCCTTGTGTCATATGTAATGCTTTTGTGATATGTGCCTTGTCCTGTGGGTGGCTCACAGAAGCTAACGCCACGTAGACTTACTGTCTGCAAAACTTAAATGCTCTATTTGAGAGTTTTCTTATTTTTGCTTGAATGCTCTCCAAGTATGCAGTTTAATTGGGGGTGCCAAATTACAGATCTCTCCATACTGTGTCATTTTTGGTATTATTTGTTGCACAATAGTATTGGTCAATGTGACATTGGGGATTAAAGCTGTTCCCAGAAAAAGTTTGTTGGCAGTAGGGTATTTTTGTTCGATGTCACATAGTATGTTACATCAGAAACAAACAGTCAAAATCTCATTTTGGTGCTTACAAATATTAGCAAATTGCCCTCAAACCTTTTGTTACTGGAAAATGTCAAATTTTGCGACACTATGTAAAAGCACCACTTTTGCACAATCCCACATACAAAAAATTTGCTATTGTAAAAGTTTTCTCGCCCTAGTAAAATACATGCAGTGTTGAGTGCAAGTTCTGTATTCACAAATTTGTCATTCAAAAATTAGGGGGTAGTCAAGCATTCACAGTTTAAACTACTTTTGCCGCGGTCAATGTTTTTGCATTGTTTGCTGAAGTTTCATACAAACTTATTTTCAAGAATAGCAAACAACACTTGTGTTCAAATAGGCAAAGATTTCCCACTACACCGAAGCACTCAATATCATATCAATCTCGCTCGAAAAATCATATGCTATTTGACTTGCAGCACTGGTGCGAAGGATAGCCAAGACACTCTGAACTAAACAATATAATGCTCTGCTTAAAAATTGATAGTGTTACGAATATGGGAGGAAATGGCATTAAATTCTATCAACTTACAAACTTTTGTTATATTTGTACAGGTTTGCAATGAAAGTATCCATTTATCTAAGGATACCATATACGCAGATTTATGCTGCTATTTAAGCAAGGGTGACTTTCAAACGCAAAAATGTTGTTCATCAAAAACTTACTCGATTCTGATCCCAAGTCAGAATTTTATTTGGTTATAAGAAACTTCGACGATTTACCAAGTGGGTTACAAATGAGAATCGGTGACTTCACACCTTGGAATATGTTACCAGCTTTAGAACAAGATGATATTCAGATGGAATAGGAAGAAAATTAATCAAAAATTGAATGCTTAACAAACAAAAATCACATTAAACTGACAGCAGTTGTTATCAGAAGAATAAATTACGGCAGAAAGACCCCTTGTGGATACAGTACAAACAGATGTCACTAGATCACGGGATGAATGGAAGTTTGAGAATTGGACTGAATCTCGATTGTGATCTTTGATTTACATACTAGTTACAGTCACATAATACCTGCTCCCTAATAGATATTTCTGTCTGTGCCTCACTGTTGCTCAAGCACAGCACTACCATATGGCTGGAAGGGAACAATAGCACCAGCTTGGCTGAGAAGGGAGAACTACAACAAGAATTTTTAACTTTGGCTTTTATCATGTTTAAACTGCAGTCTGCTTGAATCCATTTTTACTTGGAATCAAGAAGACTTTAAAATTAGACAAATACTCAACAGCCCACAGTACTGCAGGAGATGGTACAAATATAGACTGGAGCTAGTGGCATGCTTAGGTACTTCGTGCAGCAATTTTGTTGACATCCATTATGAGAAATGTGTCAGTTGTTGGTTCTACACAGCCAATAAGAAATTGGTGGGCATACAATGTGCTCAGAAGCAAGAGATACTGCAACATCACATCAGTACTGTATCGAAGCACAATCTATTTACTCAGGAAAAAAAGCTGTAACCTCAGGTCCCACTGAAACCACCTCAGATATCTCAAAATATTCAGAAGAAACAGCCAAATATTTGTGACAATGAAGATTTAAGTTTCACAGCTGTCCTGTTAGGACGATGATTTAAAGGTGATGCCACATATGACATGCTAGCTAAACAAAAATGCAGTGAAGATAAAAATTTATGTAAACAATTTTTTTGTTTGTTTCTCCTTGTATAATCAAAATGCAGAAAAATGAATAAAGTTTGGAATACATGTAACAAACTTTTTAGGCAGATGCCTTAAGTCGATGAAAATTTGTAATTTTGGTTAGTCAGAATATGCTAAAAATATACGTTTCCCAAGGAGCCTCTTGGAGAGAGAAAAAAGGGGTCTTATATTCAGGGTCATCTTATACTCCGGTAAATACAGTATACAATGTTCACTGATGTATTAAAGTAATAATGCTGGTTAAAGCTGAAATTACCCAATCATCGACATATTTTATTAGAAAAACTAATGACAATGGGTGCTTAGCAAGCATGCAACTGTGTGAAATATTGACACAAAGAAACTGAAGATATTAGCTTCCAGCATACAGTGACATATCAATGTGTCAAGTTGAAAAATTGGGGCTCAAAGCAGGGGACCCAAGTTTGAAGCCCAGTTCCGCACAAATTTTCAACTTGCCCCATTAACGTAAGTCAATACCCACTGGCAGCTAAAATCTTATTCTTTTGTATCTTGATTCACTGTGGCTGCAAGAGCAAAATTCTTGTCTGTTCTTCAGCTATGTCCAAAAGAGATCACAGATATAAGAAATATTACTATATCCAGAAACACCTTAACTAAAAGTCAAAATACACATTACATACATTTTATTCAGACTAACAATGAGACATAGAATACAGATTAATATAATACTAAATGCCACTCAATTATTTATTATTAATGATTTTTTAAATATGAAAGTATCATCAAGCAGAATGCCCAGACAGTTTCTCCAATAATTCAGAATCTGAAAGCTACTAGCTTACTATTAAGAATAAGCAAGCACATTTCATGAAAAAGGTGCCAGTATTCAAAATACTAAGACCACAAAAAAGCATGGTTTTAGAATGAAACAAAGGAACAGGAGTACACTGCCCGTCATTTTTAAGCTCAGTACAACTTGCTACTTGAAACAGCAGGGCAGTCCTGTGATTACAATGTGTATTTTGCACAACTTGAGACATCTCTTGATGAGATCTAGAAACTAGCATGCATGTAGTGTCGTGTGACAAAGGGCTGATTTATGTAACTTCCAATTTCACAGCAAACCCATCCTGTTAGTAGTAGTTTAGCAAAATTACTACTGTTCTGAAACTGTACATTTTGCCAATGTTGATTCTAAAATGTGAACAGTTACAGAACAGTGCTCTATAGGAAGGAAGTCAAACTTATGCAACAAGCCTAACAGTGGTAACACTTGTTTGTTTATTAGCCGTGCATCATGTACATGAAAGAACATATGACATAAGGTGAGAGAAAAAAATTAAACTTCATTAAGAATATATTATATTCAATAAAATTTATGAGCCATTCCAGATTTGTAAAATATCCTTCAGTGAAATTTCATTCAAGTTAAACTGAAATTCACATAATTCAATGTTTCTGTAAACTTACTTTGCTTGTCCAAAGATAGATGGGGAAGTTAATGAACTGAGAATATTTCTTCACAAGGTTTTTAATTGTATCCTGTTCCACAAAATCGAAGGCTTCCTCTTTCAAATGAAGGCTGTAACAGACCAGAAGAATTATTTATACACTAACGGTTCCCTGTAGTACCTTGTGGTAAGATTTTATGTAATGCAATTTGCAGGCACATATCTTACAGTGTCACAGCATTAACTGCAAACTGATTCAGTGTCTACTCATAACACTTAACATACTATTATGCTACAGCAGCAGATCTACTGAATGTGTGCGCTCATAATAGAAAGTGTTCAATTATAATAAGTTATCATCAAGGTGACCTGTCTCCAGAATTCATTGTAACAGGCACAAAACAGATACTGCCTTAGTACTTTCCTCAAGTTAAAATTGTCAATAATCATATGTTAGGAGTACACATCACTGCAGTTTACAATACATGCAAAAAATTATGAGGTACTTTCGTCCTGCATTACACCATTTGTCACATGCTACTGTAAATGCAAAGTTCCAGCCAGTAAGCTGCAGTTGCCTGTTGAAGCATCCATTATAACAATTTAAACAAAGCCTATGAGAAAGCAAATAATCTAAACTGGATACAGTTGGCAGTAATTTGAAGCTCATTCTTCCAGAAAAAGTATCCCATTCACCAATCACTTTGTTACTTCCTCTAGTAAACTACAAATATGTTTACCATCTTTAAGGAAGAAACCTATATCAATAAATACATTGTGTCAAACAACTGGTAAAAATGAGAATTTAGTATATTATCCTCCTCCTCACCCCTCTCATCGCACTTTCATTGAAAGCAGAGGAGAAATGGCCACCTATACACCTCTTGATTAACTCCAACTTCTACGAACTAGTACTACCCTCACAATATGAATGTATGGGGCTGTTATATGCTCCTTCAATCATTTTGTGACGTGCAGTATACTAATCGGACAACAAAACTCCTTGTGCATAAGACAACTGTGTGACCAGCGTTAGCATTTGTAGCTGAGCACAAAGATGGAGCAATTATAAGCTTTGAGAAGAAGGTATTCAGACAATCTTCTGACCCGTGCTGTAAATTTAATTTAAAAAATCCACACTTTAATGAACTGCATGTGACCACTGTAATAAAAAGCAAAAGAATTGAATGGATGGATGGCAGTGCTAGATGGTAAGCTACAAGGTATGATACCCTTTGGTTAACCAAAACTCAGTCAGATGGTGTCCAAGACCTGGAGACCTTGGGATTCAGTGAAAGTATGACTGGCAACGGAAGCCAACAGATGATACGAACAAAAACAATGAACCTACTTCTGTTTGTGTGGTTAATTAAATAAACGAGCATGGTAACAGTTTACCCTACCAATAGATTTTAGCTCAGTCATAGCATTATTTTCCATATCACTTTCGTGGCTAATAACAGCTCACCATACACAGTGAAAATTTTAAATCTCCACTTTTTCCAGCATATTTGTAACCAAGCTAGCAACACTATGTGTCCAGAAAGAGCTGGGCAATGTATTACACTTCCTCCTACACGTTTCACAAAATGGTTGTGACAAGAAAATTAGAGAGCTCGTATGGAACTTCACTGATATTCTGTGTCATTTGTGAATGGAACAGGAAAGGGGGGAAGTGGTATCAGAAGCTCTCTCCACTACACACTAATGTGGTTAGTGGAGTGAAGATGTAGATGTGAATGTAAATAGCTTCCTTTACACTTTCCTTGAATTAATATAGTTAACATCAAGATATGGTAACTACAGCCAACTCTAGATTGTTGTTACAGCTGTAAAAATGTATAGGGGGCAAGACAAAAAAAAAAAAATATGAACACCAAGATCACAACACATTACCATGTTTAATGCAGTGCAGGTAAATCACTGGCATTCAAAATAGTTTCCAGTCCTCTCTGAATGGACAGATAATTTTCAAGGGCATCTTATACCATTCTTCCTGCAAAATAGTGGCAGGTTCAGGTAACGATGACAAATGGGTGGGAATCGTGCACCATTCTCTCCAAAATTGACCCCCAGAGGCTAAATAATATTGAAATCAAGAAACTTGTGGATAGGAGAGAGATGATACTTCATTATACTCTCAAAACCAGTCCTGGATGATGATATCTGAACAGTGGCCGTGTCATCTTTAAACACACCTCAACCACTGGGAAACAAGCACTGTACGATCAGATGGACCTAAAACAACCCAAAATGGTCAATTCTTGGGAGTAATGCGACCTGCCAGGGTAACAATAGAGCCCATATCATTTAACCCCATCATCATGTTTCACTCCTGGGGCAAACTCTGCCAAAAGTTGGGAATGGTGAAACAATAAGCATCTGACCAAATAACCCTTCTATTGCTCCATAGTGCAGGTTTCATGGCTTCAGTACCATGTTTTCCTGTTAGCTCGCCCTGCAATTCCCAGCTTATTTGGCTCCCTTCATGTTCTGCTGCCAACAGGATTCATGAATGCAACATTCTATTCAGCAGTCCCCTTGTTTTTCCATCACAAACCTCCTTAATGACTGCCTGTCATCACTCAACACATTTTTCCAAATTGTGAGTTAGTGAATGACCGTTCTTCCACTTTTCCTGTAAGTAATAAATTTTCAATATGGTGCCTCTTTCAACACTGAATATTATGGCTACCATGGTTACAAGAACACCTACAATACAAGCACCAACAATATGCCCACAGCCAAATACATTTAGCTCTAACATAGACAACTACACAAAATGCTGTCCTGACAACTCACACTTTGAATGCATTTATGACATTTCACATGTGCCATTTGTGGTCAAATACAACATTGCAACCTGCAGGCTTGGCTAGAAACTGCTTTTATGTCCAAACTTCCATTTATTGTGGTGTTTCCATATTTTTACCCAACTTATGTATATAGCCATCAGCCCTAAATACTTAAAAGTACAATAACTTATCTGACCCACTTATGGTCAGTGCATAATCAGTTAATATAAACATGATTTTCTGTGCACCATTTCTTGCAAGTCAATATACTTCTTTAATAATATCTTTCCAAACATACACCACCACCAATATAACACACCTGACTTGAGTTCCTCTCTTTAGTGTGTCTCCACGGGGATCTTCAACTATACTGAAGCTCCCAGCATCAGACTCCCAAATGTACTGCTTGTCGTCATTGTGCTTGGTTGTCACAACAACTCTATCAGCAACTGAAAATATGGAACAACATTTTATTAGCACTAAACTCTGTCCAAGGTACCGAAAGCAGGCTATAACAGTAATGTACAGCAATATACCCAAGAATGAAGAGTAGAACCCAACACCAAACTGGCCAATCATGTCATTAAGATCCTGGGCACTGGTGGTAGCATCCTGCATTTTGCTGAGGAAATCTGCAGTTCCAGATTTTGCAATTGTTCCAAGATTATTGACAAGATCATTCTTTGTCATCCCAATCCCTGTATCAGTGATATGTAGTATATGGTTCTCCTTGTCAGCCTGAAAATTTGAGAGCCACCCAATAGAACACTTTAGATAATACTAACACAGAAGAAATATAGGACATCAACAGACATCTTAAGACACCTGACGGCACAAATGCTGCTTACTTCACATGACAACAAAGCCATATGGGCAGAAACTCCTAACTAATTTTGACAGCTTGATATTTTCAATAGAAATTGAGTTCCAATATTACTCTTGCATTTGCTCACTTGAAACAAAATTCACCTCACTAATATAGACCATTCTGTGAAAGTTTTAAGTTTCAAAGGTTAGGAACAGCAATATACTAGCATTTTAAATAACACAAACCTGAAAATTTTAGCTTTTTTCTTTGAATGTAAGGGCATTTAATCACAAAATTCAATTAAACACATTCAAGCTTAAGAGCTACAATAGAGCCAGTGAGAGACACTATTGGTTGATAACATATTTTGGACACCTAATGGGATGATAATTTTGTATAGCCAATGAGATGTCCAAGTGATTCTGCACATCTAAATTGAAAATTTGATGTTCTTCAGACTAAATTGAAGCCATTCTCAATATTCTGTAGAGAACATTAATAGTTCTACAGGTTTATTAACACTACCTTAAACTACCCCCACTGCAGTTTGTTACAATTAGCTGCTAACACACCCTCAACATATCCACACAACCTCACTAACACTGCCATTGTTGCACCATGAAACACACACGTAATTCATACTGTATCTTGAAGCAAATGAAGTGTGAGTGTGTGTACACACAACAGCAGAATGAGGGAGTGGAAGGCTGAGGCTGGCTGGAATAGCAACCAGTTTACACACACACACACACACACACACACACACACACACACACACACACACACACACACTCACACACAGAGAGAGACCGACCTTACGGAAATCTCTACCAAACACATATTCCACACATTTGTCATATTGCTAGATTTAAATGCAGACCAGGAACCTTTTCCATAACTGCTGACAGGATTGCAATGTGCTGGTTACAGCAAGATGGGGAAGAAGGTTGATAATTTATTTCAGCACAGATTGAAAGCTTCAAATTTTGAATAAAGTTGCATATTTTAGCCTGCTTGGTATACAAGATGAAAGATGTTCATTATTACGAAGCAAGTTGTCTGCCTCCTACAATCTCAATGGCCAATTAAAACCGACTGTAGGAATACAAATTTTATCACTCTTCTCATGCCATTGCAAAATGACAAAAATTTAAATTTGGACAATGACTAGCTACTTCCTGAGCACAAAATGACAAAAACTTAATGCAATAATCTTACCTTAATTCTGATGTCTAGGTCACTCGTTGCACTCAGTGCATTAGGATCAGTCAATGATAGTAACCTAATTTTATCCAGTGCATCAGAAGCATTGGAAATCAGTTCTCTCAGGAAAATCTATACAAAAGAAGTTCTGTTAGTGTCAGCTATTACAGACCTAACTAATATACAAAGTTGCTTATATGAAACCAAAGTGTATTCCTCTCACCTCTTTGTTACGATACAGTGAGTTTATTATCAATTTCATCATTCGATTGACCTCAGCTTGGAAAGTAAATTTTTCTGCTTTTTCCCTTAGTTCCTTCAACTGAGCTACATTTAGCCCATCAAGCTTTATTGCTTCTTCTTCCCTCTGCACAACCTCATCATCTGAAAGTGAAGAACATCCACAATTATTTTCAAGAAAACGTAGTTTAGATACATGGGGGGAGGGGGTGGCTGTTGCCATGTATAGCTTCAGCCTCATTTCTGTCCTTTAAACCAAGAGTACTTCTGCATACATTTTAATTTACACAGTAGACCACAAGGGACATGTTAGATGAACACTAGATAAATTACTTGGCCGACCGATTAGTGCGAGGTGGACTCTGTATTCTGATATATGAGTAAGCGAATACTTCACATACCTGTTCTTGAAGCTTCTCTACTAGAGCCTAGGTCAGCCTCAACTGTCGTCCCTTCACTATCTTCACTTTCTGCGTAACATGTGCCTGCGGGAGAGACAAATTTTTAGCTTCTAAATTAACAAAACAAAGCAAAATTCATCGCTAGTCACATCAAACTATGTAATTAGTTGCACATGTCGGGATTGTGAGCTTTTTTCCGTGTGTATTGTGTCGTTTAAAAATCCCCAAACACAAAACTATACACAGTACATAAAACTTCTGACGCACAACTTTGGCAGTTCGCTTCAGGAATACATAACGGAAAAATCCGTGCATGGAAACGGAGTTAGGTACGAAACGAAACAGGTAAATACCGGCATATAATTTGCAAATATTTCCAGACACTCAAAAAACATGCAAACGGAACCGGCAAAATAGATTTCAATTTTCTTCCAAGAACACGAAATGCATACCTGAAAATATCAGAACACCTAACACACACAGCAAGAAGTACTTCATGCTGGCTACAATATCAAGCCCGTTTTACCATCAAACAACCAAGTTACAGCAATTTACTCCTGCTAAATGTCCATCCGACGCCGTCTCACACCAACTTCAAGCTCCAACTTAGCACAGCCATCCAATCCCGTAGTACCAACGCACGCAAGTGCAATCAATCGACGCTTCTCATTGGTCAACTGCGGCCAATCGGATATAGAAGTGTGTCCCCGGTTTTGATACATGCGTCGTAGTCTCATTGGTCAGCGATGACACGCAGATAGGAAATTTGTTTTAGCGGCTGTCAAAATAGCGAAGCTACCAAGTTCATATGATCTGTCGTCGTCATCACTTTTCGTTTTTCGGAGGGATGCAACGACATTATAGCGTTAACAGGCTTTCATGCTGTTGCAACCCACTTCCGATGCGCTTTGCTTGCCTTTCATAACCTGATGACAAAGTCGTATTCCCCTTCTTGTTGATCTTCCAGTAACAACGCATCTGCGACAAACACATAGCACTTGCTTCGAGCAAATAGCAAATATTGACTGCAGATTTTCGAATTTTAATAAATTGTCCCCTTTATGCACAGTCATTTAGTATTTAAAGTACCCATGTGGCAAGCTGCTTACAAATACGAAAAAAAAACATTTTCGTGTCAGACAGAGTATCCATAAACAATCGTTCCTCATAACTTGGATACAAGAAAAGATTTAAACATGTGAAGTATAACTTCATACTAAGTGGCCAGTGTTTTATGGATGCAATGTTTAAAACGGTTCCTGAACGTTACTAGGTGATGCTGGACATCACAGTCCCATTCATTAGAAAAATATGAGAATAGCTTTTGTGGATAAGACATTTCGTCTTTCTATGTTGTATAAACACTCAATTAACTGCAAAGTATAAAGCGCAGCACACAGAATTCGGGCACGGGATATCAAACGAAATTTGTGACTGAACTGAGCGTTACATTGTAGAGAAGATGCAATCTGCTATCTAGAATGGAGAATCAGTAGAGGAGTTCAGTGGTGCCCCAGGAGGATGAAGGGATTCTTGTTGTTCATGTTTTTGCAATGATGTCTTGACACATAATGTTAATAATAATCTTAGACTTTTTCTTCAGAGGCTGTAGTTAAGTATTACAAAGTACTGTCAATATATAAAAAAAAGTGCTCAAATATCCGATCGATTTCTTGAAAAGATTTCTAAACGATGAAAGACTGGAAATTTGCTTAACAAGTTCAGAAATATAAAATTGTGCACCTCACAAAATGCAGAAACGAAATATCCTATGCCCACAATATAGTGAATTACAAACAATATCATTCAACTCATACAATCATACTAATGTGTGTATGTGTGTGTGTGTGTGTGTGTGTGTGTGTGTGTGTGTGTGTGTGTGTAGGATACTACAATATGTAATTAGTCTACAAAGGAGACAACTTCCAAAACACTTGTATGACCAATCCTTAAATACTGATAAAGCATGTGGGACCCAAACCATATAGAAGCAACAGGGGATAGGAAAATATACAAAGAAATGTAGCACGAATGGTGAAAGATCTGTTTGACTCACGGGAGAGTGTCGTAGAAATGTTGAAAAATATGAACTGGCAGCTGCTTGAACACAGAGCTATCCCACAAAAGCTTACTTACAGTTTCAAGAAAGAGTAAGTATTAGGCGAGTAATCTATGAATATACTACAGTCCACTGTGTACTGCTCTCATAAGAACCACCAAGAGCAAGTTCGACTAAATCATAGTTTCCCAACTTGTGGGGCTCATTCTCCTGGAAGGGGGGGGGGGGGGGATGAGTGGGAGCGACGATTGCTCAAAAGAAGACAGAAGCATGTCACAAAATCCTTTGAAACATTGTCTTTTTTGTTGGTCATCAGTCTTCTGACTAGTTTGATGCGGCCTGCCAGGAACTTCTCTCCTGTGCCAACCTCTTCATCCCAGAATAGCACTTGCAATGTTTGTCCTCAATTATTTGCTGGATGTATTCCAATCTCTGTCTTCCTCTACAGTATTTGCCCTCTACAGCTCCCCCTAGTACCATGGAAGTCATTCCCAGAGGTCTTAACAGATGTCCTATCATCCTGTCCCTTCTCCTTGTCAGTGTTTTCCTCATATTCCTTTCCTCTCCAATTCTGCACAGAACCTCTTCACTCCTTACATTATCAGTTCACCCAATTTTCAACATTCGTCTGTAGCATCACATCTCAGTTGCTTTGATTCTCTTATGTTCTAGTTTTCCCACAGTCCATGTTTCACTACCATAGAATGTTTTGCTCCAAATGTACCTTCTCAGAAATGTCTTCCCCAAACTAAGACCTATGTTTGATACTAGTGGACTTCTCCTGGCCATGAATGCCCTTTTGCCAGTGCTAGTCTGCTTTTGACGTCTTCCTTGCTTCATCTTTCATTGGTTATTTTGCTGCCTAGGTAGTAGAATTTCTTCACTTCATCTACTTTGTAACCATCAATCCTGATGTTAAGTTTCCCTCTGTTCTCATTTCTTCTACTTTTCATTACTTTCATCTTCCTTCAATTTACTCTCAATCCATATTCTTTACTCATTAGACTCTTCGTTCCATTCAGCAGATCATGTAATTCCTCATTTTTACTCAGGATAGCAATGTCATCAGTGAATCATATCATTTATATCCCTTCACCTTGAAGTTTAATTCCATTCCTGAACCTTTCTTTTATTTTGATCATTGCTTCTTTGATGTACAGATTGAACAGTAGGAGTGACAGACTACGTCCCTGTCTTATACCCTTTCTAATCTGAGCACTTCATTCTTGGTGATCCTCTCTTATCATTCCCTATTGATTCTCGTACATATTGTATATTTCCCGTATCTCTCTAGAGCTTTCACCTACTTTTCTCTGAATTTCGAACATCTTCCACCATTTTACAGGTTCGAATGCTTTTTCCAGGTCGACAAATCCTATGAACGTGTCTTGATTTTTCTTTAATCTTGCTTCTATTATCAACAGCTACGCCAGAATTGCCTCTCCAGTGCCTTTACCTTTCCTAAAGGAAAACTGATCGTCATCTAATACACTCTCAATTTTCTACTGAGTGAGGTGGTGCAGTGGTTAGCACACTGGATTCGCATTTGGGAGGACAATGGTTCAAACATGCGTCCGGTCATCCTGATTTACGATTTCCGTGATTTCCCCAAATCAGTTCAGGCAAATGTTGGAAAGGTTCCTTTGAAAGGGCACGGCCGATTTCCTTCCCCATCCCTCCCTAATTCGATGGGACCAATGACCTTGTTGTTTGGTCGTGTCCTCCAAATCAACCAACCAATCTCAATTTTCTTTTTCATTCTTCTGTATATTATTCTCATCAGCAACTTGGAAGCATGAGCTGACCAGACTAGTGTGGCAGTCGTATAAACATACTGTCATTTGACCATCCAATGGACTCCCATACAGATGCTAAAGTAATAAGCATCCATAGGATAGAGAAACAACTGAAAGAGTTGAAAACAAATGAGTTGTTAGGTTCAGATGGAATCCCAATTCGGTTCTACAAAGAGTATTCTATGGCGCTGGCCCCTTCTTCAGCTTGCACTTGTCGCCAACCTCTTGCCCAATGCAATGTCCCAAATGAAGGGAAGAAAGTGCAGGAAACTCCTGCATATAAGAAGAGTAAAAGAACAGACCAGTATACCTAACTTTGGTTTGCTGCAGAATCCTTGGAACATATTCTCAGTTCGAATATAACACATGTTCCTGAGATCAACAAGCTTCTCTCCATAAATCAATATGATTTTAGGAAACATTGCTAGTGAAAAACGCAGTTGGCCCTTTTCTCACATGATATCCTATTAACTGTGTATGAAGGGCCACAGGCAGATTCCATATTTCTAGATTTTCAGAAAAGATTTGACATGCTGTCCCATGGCAGACTGTTAACGTTAATATGAGCATATGGAACAGGTTCTTATATATGTGAGGTGCTCAAAGACTTCTTAAGTAATAGAGCCCAGTATGTTGTCCTTGGTGGCGAACGTTCATCAATGGTTTCACCAGGAGCGCCAGGAAAGTGTCATAGAACCGCTGTTATTTTCTATATACATAAATGATTTGGCGGACAGTGTGGGCAGCAAACTGTGGTTGTTGACTGATGATGCTGTGGAGTATGGGAGGGTGTCGGCACTGTGTGACTGAAGGAGAACACAAGTTTATTTAGACAAAATTTATGGTTGGTATGATGAATGGCACCTAACTCTAAGTGTATAAAAATGTATGTTAATGTGGATGAGTAGGAAAAACAAACCCATAATGTTCGGATACAGCATTATTAGTGTGCTGAGTGACACAGTCACATCGTTTAAATATCTGTGCATAATGTTTCAATATGATATGAAATGGAACTAGCATGTGAGGATTGTTGTAGGTAAGGCGAGTGGTCGACTTTGATTTATTGAGAGAATTTTAAGAAAGTATGTTTCATCTGTAAAGGTGACTGCATATAGGATGCTAGTGCGACCTATTCTTGATTGCTGTTTGAGTGTCTGGAAGCCATGCCAGGTCCGATTAAAGGAAGACACTGAGGTAGTTCAAAGGTGGGCTGTTAGACTTGTTACTGGTAGAGTTGAACAACATACAACTGATATGGACACGCTTCAGGAACTGATACAGGAGTCTCTGGAGGAAAGGAGACATTTTTTTCAAGGAACACTACTGAGAAAATTTAGAGGACCAGCATTTTAAGCTGACTCCAGAATGATGCTACTGCCGCCAACATACATTTTGCATAAGAACTACAAAGATAAGATACGAGAAATTAAGGCTCATACACAGGAATACAGATAGTCGTTTTTCCCTCGCTCTGCTTACGAGCAGAACAAGAAAGGAAATGACTTGTCATGGTGCAAGGTACCCTCTACGGAGTATGTGTGTAGATACAGATGTAGATATAGAATGACCGTTCTCCACACTAGTACAAAGTTTGGTTATAAAATTAAGTACCATACCAGAAAAGCAAACGTATATTTACAGCAGCTGAGATCTATCAGAACCCTGACTCACTCTAAAAATAAAAACAAAACTGAACTGCTCAGACAACAAAATGACTTTCTGATGTACCTTCATTGTATTGGAAATAAAATAAAAATTGAGAAGTCCGGAACTGCGCAACTGGTACGGTCGCAGGTTCGAATCCTGTCTTGGGCATGGATGTGTGTGATGTCCTTAGGTAACTTAGGTTTAACTAGTTCTAAGTTCTGGGGGACTGATGACCTCAGATGTTAAGTCCCATAGTGCTCAGAGCCAAAAACTGAGAAATAGTGCTCTTCAGAATGCAATACATATATTGCAGTGACTCCAGTTGCCAGATATTTTAATGTTACTTATAATTTAATGCAAGCTGGCACAGCATCTCGAATATGTGTGTTAGACTTTTGTACACAGCCAGAAATATAGCAGTTGCCGAATACTATAATGATATTCCTATTACAGTGTTTAACTCGACTTTATTCTAGATGAAATCAGCAAAAATCGAAATAAAATTTTGATTTTTTTTACTATTGTATTCCCAGTTTTCTTACATGTTATTTGCTTTAGTATTTGAAACGGAAGGCACACACAAATGTTCGAAAATACATAAATTCAGCTTCATTCATTTTTCAATGCTGAACAAACTGTCACGAATGGATGCATTTTGTGAACTAAATTTCTTATAAACGACCTTATGTCTTTGGAGTTACCTCCATGATATAAACAAAGGAGTCTTGATCTAGCTGTAGGAGACCCAGATGCATCAGAGCAAGATCCAGAGAAATACCTCCAGCAAGTGAGAATATTAAAATCTTAATGTTAAGTGCTGAAGCATTAGCAACAAAATTCCAGCTTTTGAACTGCTAAAAAGCACCAAAGCTCGTGTAATACTAGGCACAGAAAGTGGGTTAAAATCTGAAGCTGACATTAGCGAAATTTAAGCATACACCTAAAGGATAGGGGAATGATTTGGTGTATTTATCGCTGTAGACAAGAAACTCGGACCCACTGAGATAGAAATTGAAGTAGCATGTGAAATTGCTTGGGTAAGACTTAGTATCATGGGTGGGCATACAATTATAATATGGCCCTTCTATCAACAACCAGACTCACTTTGTGATGTAACCAAAAACTATAGAGAAAACTTAAGTACATTTGTACGTAAGTTCCCTAATCGTACTGTAATCATTGGAGGGGACTTTAATCAGCAAACAATGAATTGGGATAATTCTAGTTTTGTTAGTGGTGGGTGTTACAAGACATCCTGTGAAATGTTACAAAACCCCTTCTCTGAAAACTACCTAGAACAGATAGTTGTAAGCCCCACTCATGATGGAAACACATTAGATCTAATAGCAACTAACAGATCTGACCTCTTTGAGGAAATACACATCAGATTGGATCTGGTGTAAGTGACCTTGAGGCAGTTATAGCAACAACGAATTCGAAGTATGAAGGGCAACTAATACAAGCAAAAAGAGTTCTCTGTTCAGCAAACTAGGTAGAGCTGTGTCATATTACAACAAGGAACTTCTCACATAGGACATGTAGAGGAACTATAGCTCAAGTTTAAAGGAATAGTTGACTACGCACTTACATAAGTAGCAGTACAGTTCCAGATGGGAAAGATCTTCCATGCTATACAGTCATTGTAAAGAAACATCTGAAGAAACAGGGACTGCTGCATAACAGGTATAAAACAAAGCACAGGGCTATAGATAGAGGGACACAGAATGAAAAGTGTTTGGCAGACAGGAGAGTAGTGCATGAAGCCTGCAATGACTGCCATAGCAGAATATTATCGAAAGATCTTTCACAAAACCCACAAAAATTGTGATCATACTTAAAGACTAATAGTGGAACCAAAGTTAGTGTCATGAACAAACAAGGCGCTGAAATTATTAGTACCAAAGCAAAAGCAGAAATGCTTAACTCTGTTTTCAAATGTTCCTTTAGACAGCACAACCCCTGAGTATTTCCCCATTTTAATTTTCATACCACTGAAAATGTGAATGATATAGATATTAGTGCCAGTGACGTTGAGAAACCGTTCAGATCGTTGAAATTGAAAAGCCCCAGGGCCCAGTGGAATTCCTGTCAGATTCTATACCCAATTTGTGGCATAGTTAGTCCATCTGTTAACTATATTCTATAGTACACCCTTCAAACAAATAACCTGTCGCCCTAATAGCTGGAAAAGCACACATAGCACGCCCATCTATAGGAAGAGTAGCAGAAGTGACCCACAAAGCTACCGACAAATATTCTTGACATCTATTTGTTGCACAGTCTTAGAACTTATTCTGAACTCAAACATAATGCGGTATCTCGAACAGAGTGACCTCTTCCATGGCAACCAGCACGGATTTCGAAACATCGATCATGTGAAACCCAACTCGCGTTTTTGTCTCTTCACATCCTGAAAGCCGTGAATCAGGGCAATTAGGTAGATACAGTATTGCTCAGTTTCCGAAAAACATTTCGCTCAGCAGCATAATTACGCTTATTGTCAAAAGTACGATCGTATGGGGTATCAAGTGAAGTTTTGACTGGATTGAGGATATTTTGGTAGGGAGGACACAGCGCGTTTTCTTGGATGGAGAGTCATCAGCAGATGTAGAACTAACTTTGGGTGTACCTCAGGGAATTGTGTTGGGTCTCTTTCTGTTCATGTTGTATATTAATGATATTGCTGACATTATTAATAGTAACCTCAGACATTTTGTAGATGATGCAGTTATCTACAATGAGGTATTTTTTGCAGGAAGTTGCACAAACATTCTGTCAGTCCTTGATAAAATTTAAAAGTGGTGCAAAAATTGTCAACTTGTTATAAATGTTAAGAAATGTGAAACTGTGCACTGCAAGAAACGGAAACAAACATAGTATCAGTGAGTGACAGTTGGAATCTATAAAGTCGCACAAATATTTGGACGTAACATTTAGTAGGGACAAGAAATGCTGTGATCACATGAGCTGAGTCATGTGTAAAGCAGGTCGCAGACTTCAGTTTGTTTTTAGAATACTAGGGAAATGCAACCAGTCTACAAATGAGATTGCTCACAAATCATTTGTGTGACCGATACTACAATATTGCTCAACTGTATGTAACTCAGAACAAATAGGACTATCAGGGGTTACTGAATGCATACAGAGAAGGGCAGCCTGAATGGTCACAGGCATGTTTGACCCACAGGAGAGTGTTAAAGAGATGATGAAATAACTCTTGAAGATAGATGGAAACTATCTTGAGAAAGTCTACTAACAAAGTTTTAATAACCAGTTTTAAATTATGACTCTTAGAAATATGCTAGAACCACCTATCTATCACTCCCATAGGGATCGTGAGGACAAGATTCGATTAATTACAGCATGCACAGAGACATTTAAGCCATCATTCTTCCTGCTCTCATACGTGAGAGAAACGGGAAAAAGCCATAATAAGTGATACAGTGGGACATATCCTCTGCCATGCACAGTGGTTTGTAGACTGTAAGTGTCGATGATGTTGCAGATCCTGTGCTGTCAAACGAACCAGAGCAAATTGAGAGCAGATCTGCCTATCGACAGTTGCTGAAGCTCGTAGGCAATGGTGGGGGAAGTGACATCGTGAAAGAAAGTAGCATACCTTTTCACTTTCGTAACTTACGAGTATGTTGGTATGAAAGCGTACAAGTTTGGTGTATCCACATTTAAGATGACTTACATGAAAGGTGGTGGTTGGATGCACATGTAAGACATTCATGCCTGTGAAAACCAGGGTTTATACCTATGCTGACTACAGGTATTGGCTGAAGACAGGGGCAAGACAGTCCACCATATTCTTGAGCCAAAAACAGGGGTTTTTCCCGTAAAAACCTGTGTGAAACGCGGCCTCTCTAGTTAAAGTCACCGAATTGACAGTCACATCTGAGTATGTAGTTAAATATGACATACTTTCAGGGAAAAATATTTATAATTAGAGAGTTGAGAGCTTAATCTGTCTATGCAAAATTTCATTCGTTAAGCATTGACGTCATCGCAGCAAAGCAGCCGATCGTTTTAATTTAAGTCGAACGATCAGCTGCAATAGTTAACACAACAAATGGCTAAAATTCCTCCCAATAATTTCACTTCCAAAACGTGCAATTTTTATAATGTAAACACAGAAATAACGCTTTATAGTCAGAGGAATAGAATTATATCGTATGAAAATTATTGACTGAGCATAGGAGCATTTAAGCATCACCACTAAAATCAAAACCTTACACTTAATGTCAACTGAAGCCTATATTTGTCTGTCTCATACGTTTTCCTTCTTTTTAAGAATCTTTAGGTCCAATTTTGCACGATCAGGAATACATATTTCCATCATGATTTTAGCTTATCGTTACAATCAATAGTGCACATATATTCTTGATGCCTGTAAAAATGAATTCGAGCAATAAATATGCTACACAATTAACCCTTTCACAGGCCATGTGTGGAATACTTCCCACTAAATGTATTTCATTAAAGTGTTTAAGTGAATATGTGTTACCACTTCTGTAATGCTCCTGGCATCTAGTGGCAGTCTGCTACACCAGCTGTAGTTTCTGTCTGTTGTGAAATATTGCCTTCAGGACTGTGGGAAGTTCACGTCCCAACAGACAACAGTGTTTTAATGGTGCTTGGAAAATATGTTTACCACGAAAATAGTTTCTGGAAGGGGCTTGGGAAGTCTACTTACTACTGAATTAATCTGTCATTGTGGTCTTTGGGAAGC
The DNA here is from genome assembly GCF_023864345.2 of Schistocerca serialis cubense. NCBI lineage: Eukaryota > Metazoa > Arthropoda > Insecta > Orthoptera > Acrididae > Schistocerca > Schistocerca serialis. The sequence continues at coordinate 783,349,417 of NC_064640.1, forward strand.
ATACTTACCACCAACTTAAAGGTATCCTAAATCTTTTGGGAATATGTCTTACCACCTCTGTCTATGACTGACGCCTTGTGGTAATATACTGCACCAGGGGTATGAAAACTGCTACAACGATCAGTTTCTGTCTGTCGTGGGATCAGCTGTTGTCAGAACACATTGCTTTGCTTCTGCACTATACATTGTTGTAACCTGCATCAGCTTGTACCTTTATTGCATGATAAAGTTTCTAGTACTGTTTTCACATTGTCATGAGCAAATTTTAATATTGATAACAAAATTTTTTTATATAAAGTAAAAGAAAACATAAAATAAAAGCAGAAAGCACTGTTCATTATTTTTTACATGTAATGCCAACACTTAACAGCTTACAAAAGGGAAGTGGGAAATCCATTTACCACAAATTTTTAATACACCAAAATGGTGCCATGGTGATGTATGTATCACCATAGTTTTTGATCTTAAACCACAAAAATGAAATTATCCGTAAATAGGTATAGTCACCTGATCACAATGCTAGTAGGATATCAATGCATTATCTTCGCTGAGTTGTGCCTGCAAAAGGGCTAAATGATCATTTTATACGAAACAAAACAATACTCCAGAGCACTCTGAATTTAAGTCTTTATTTCACTTTCACAAGCAAGAGAAACTTGGAACATATTAACCAGTGTATTTTATGACAAATCTAGGTTCCTGTCCTTCATAGATAAGTAGATTACTATATTTGCATTCATTTTTGTTTCTTTGAGAAAAAAATACTTACAGCATTCTCACTGTATGAGCCATAACATACTCTAATTGTAAGTGATTATCAAATGACCATTAATGGCTCATGTCAGCACCCAAGTTCAGAAACAAAACCTTGTTTAAACACTTACACATAATTTCAATAACCATTACATCAGTGGGATTCTGTGGACATACATATTGCATCACCAGTGAAACCAGGTGCCCCATTTTGCTACCACTAGTTATTCTAGGATGTGGCAATATAACCCTGACATAATCATGTGCTCTTGTAGAACAAAAGTTAAGCATTGAGAGAAAATAGCTAAAAATTTTATCATGGTTTGTAACAACGTTAGTCAAATGCTGAATTGGTGTGACAACTCTTCATTTACATTGATTACACTATTAAGTACTGGAATACTCTTTGTCTGAGTAGTCCTTCTCCTGCAAGGCGATTATCATGTGTTTCAAATGACTACGCCTGATATGCTACAGAGAGTGTGGAACGAGTTGAAGTATCGGGTTGATATTGCTCGAGTGTCTGGAGGGGGCCATATTGAACATCTCTGAACTTGTTTTTGAGTGAAAAAAAACCTTTTTAAATACTCTTTGTAATGATGTATAACAGAAGGTTATATTATGTTTCTTTCATTAAATACACAATTTTAAAGTTGTGGTATTCTTTTTGAATCACCCTGTATTGTGTTATATTTGACTGGTGTGCTACATTTCGTTGCAAAAACGTTGATCCAAAAGTTTGCCTTGTACTGTTTTTCATGAACCTATATACTGTGAACATAAAAACCAGTGAGTCAAAACATCGAAATAAATAGTCAATATTTAAACCAAAATGATTATTTTAGCTTAAGCAATTACCTCTAGAAAGTAAGAGCAGACTTTCCACTTCTGTCTGTGCATCCGTGGGTAACATAACTAACCACTTTTACACAAATTTACGAATAAATTTCGATGACTAACATTATAATACACACACTCCACTCACTATGTTTTGGTCTCAAAGGCATGGAGGAGTGTGTACATCGCTGGTTCAAATTTAAAGTGTTAGTGCATTTCCATAGATTGTAATCTCATTGGGCACATGTTTCGATATGGATGCAGAGAACGACCAGAGCGTTCCAAGTGGTCTGGAATGAACTTTGAATATGAGAAATATGGTGCGAAAATCCACATTTTTCATTTAAAATCGATTTAGATGACAATATTTTTCATTTATTCTCTATGGGTGGATCTTGAACTCTAGTAGTAAAGTGCATGTCTGATTTCGAAATATTTTTGTGACCTTGCAGAGTAATACATTTGACAAATATCTGTCAAAAGCTAAGTTTAACTTCTCTTACCATAGTCGTGCAACAGTTTGTAAATGATGTTGTGGATGCCTTTTGACAGTAAAATTATTTATTTGTAAAACCTAATACTGTAATTAAGAGTCTGTGGCCATTATCAACTGGAGATAAATTACATCTTAGCATATGTTATAACCTAAAATCTTGTGACATTACATAACACAGTTAGATAGTTTCATGTTCTATGGATCGTTTGTACGATTAATTGTCATTACGTGGAACAAGTCATTTTACATTCACATTACACATTCATTTACTAATATCGCTACATGTTGATCATCTACATTTTTAAGAATTGTTAGTGCTTTTGTGAATTAATGATTCCTACTCATATCCTTTAACAGAATTTAAAAAAATGGAAATTCTTCTTCTCCTTCAGAAGGAGTTGTGAAGGATAAACCTTTTCAGTTTGTTTTCAAATTTTACTTTGTTGTCTGCCAAACATTTTATATCACTGTGTAAATGATGAAAACCTTTGATGGCAGCATTGTGCACTCATTTCCATGCAAACACCACCTTAATGTAGAATAATGAGTTTCAGATTTCCTTCCAGTATTGTAATTGTGTACATCATCATTTATTTTAACTACAGTGGATTATTTACAATAAACTTTTCATGATGGAACAAAGATAGTGAGAGGCAGCATCAAAAATGCCTAGTTTGTTAAAAATATGTACAAAAGTTGATCATAGGTGGACACCACATTATTTTTACAGCACGTTTTTGAGCAATGAACTTTTTCTTTCTTAAATTTAGTTAGCCCAGAATATTATTCCACATGGCATTATTGCATGAAAATATACAAAAATATGTTAACTTCCTGATTTGTCTGTCTCTAAAATTTGCAATGATTTGAAATGCAAATGTAGCTGAACTAACTTGTTATAGGAGTTCCAAAATGCGTTTTTTTCCGTTTAAATTCTCAACAGTATGAACGCCTAAGAATTATGATGTTTTGATTCTAGTTATTATTTCCTCATTATATGTTCCACTTGTCATTGGATTATGCAGAGAACTGGAAAAAATATGCTGCTTGATATTTTATTTTAGTATATAAGCTTATTTCAGCCCTAGTGCCTTCCTCAGTACATTTGCAAACAATTGTACTTATTTGTAATCTATGTAATATTTAATTTATAATGGCTTTCTTACATTTGATGTGCTCACATACTGATGCTGTAGATGGACATATGTCAACTACTAGTAAATCGTCATTGTTGTCTGCTGATGGTTGTAATATTACATTCAGCAACATTTTAAAGTTGTTCGATATTTTCTGTTGCATGTATCTTATCATAATTTTTTACTATCTAACAGTTATAGAAATTCAAGGTTGCCAGCTAGATGTTTACTCAAAGATCTTTATGTTGCTGTGGCTTGTGTATCTATGGAACTGTTATTGATATGTTTCTTATTTCTGGGGTTTTGGTTGTTATCCTTACACAAAATTTCAATAAAATTTTTTAAGAACTATGTGTGCCTGATATTGGTTTGTTCATTCAGTGTGTCACAGGGATAATCCTTGGTGTGTATGTATATTTTAAATTCTTCCAAAATATTCGTGATTGGACCTTTTGGGATTTTGTGCAGGATTTTTAGTGCGTTTTCAATATTGTCAACTTCGTGTTTTTCGTTTTTGAGGTATGTAAAGAGGGTGGGTTGGTTGTTATTTGTTTCTCTTGTATATTCTCTGAAGCTAGCGATGAAATTTCTCTCTCTCTATTCTATATAAAATTTTGTGCGGTTATTGCAGTTAATTTTGTAGATTATAAGGTTACATGTTATGGATGAATGCCTTTTCCTGAACATAGCTCTGTGCTAATATTATTTGTCGTTCTGAATGCTAATTTCACGTTTGTGTGTTTTAGTAGGGCGTTTATTTTATAGGATAGTTTTCCTATACAGTTTGATGATATGCAGATGGTCTTCTTTTTTGATGCAGTTTTTCTCATTATTGTTATTTTATGTTTCATGGGGTCTTTTTTAGGGTGTGTTTTTTTTTGTTGTGTAGATACAGAACCAGATTAGGGTCATAATTGTTACTGTATGTGATGGACTATAGCATAGTTATTTCTTTATGTATGAAGGTATATTTTGCTAATAATGGAATGAAAGAATGCATATGTGAGAGATTCTGGATGTGAAGATGTATAGTTAATTGTACCATCTGTAGCAGATGGTTTTCTGCATATGTCGAAAGTGTGTTTGTAGTGTTGTTGGTTATTGTGAGATCCAGAAAGTTTATCAATTTGTTTTTTCTTGAAGTTCTTCAACGAATTTCTTTTTAGGGTGTAAATTATTGAATTGCTGGTGTACTGCTTGTATGTCATGATCATTTCATTTTATGAGTAGCAATGTGTCATCGACATAGCGGTAGTAGTAAATCAGGTTTTTGGAAGGGGTTGTTGTGAGGGTTGGGTTATTTTGGAGAAGGAGACCAGACAGCGAGGTCATCGGTCTCATCAGATTAGGGAAGGATGGGGAAGGAAATCGGCCGTGCCCTTTCAGTGGAACCATCCCGGCATTTACCTGGAGCGATTTAGGGAAATCACGGAAGACCTAAATCAGGATGGCTGGACATGGGATTGAATCATCACTTTCCCAAATGCAAGTCCAGTGTGCTAGCCACTGCGCCACACTGCTTGGCGGTTGTTGTGAACTGAAGAATTTTGTTTCTACTTGCTGAAGAAATATATCTGCTATGGTTCCAGCAATATTATTCCCCATAGCCACACCAGCTGGTTGAGTGTCATTTATTTCATTACACTGGAAATAGTATTGTGAAAGGGTTAGTTTGAGAAGTTGTATAACTCCACGTATGCCTTCATTTGATAGTTTTTTATGAGTCATGAGATTATGGTTTATAATACATATTGTTTCTTGTATAGGTATGTTAATGTAGACATTCGTTATGCCCAGTGAAACGAATTTGGAATTGTGTGGTATTTGTATGTTCTTTAATGTATTTGCAAGAATTCTAGAACTTTTATGGTGTAGTTTTTCCCAAATATGAAGTATTTCATCAGCAGTTTGCTGAGCGTTTTATTAACTGGGTAAGTCGAACTGTTAGTACATAATAAACAATTTAGCTCCTATATGTCCAATTGTTAACAGCCCAGCCCCGGCATAGTATCAGAATTGGGAAACTAAAACCGATAAAGTTTATTAATGGCTAAAGAAAAGTGCATAACGGATGTTCTTAACAAATTTTGTCTGGTAAATTTCTGAAGAGGGAAACAACATTTCAACGCTTTCTTACTAATTTGCTAGCAAACATATTTCCCTTCAATACATGGTGTCTGTTTACCTTAAGTATTACGTTTTTATTGTGCACCTAGTAAATAACATAATTAACAACTGATTTTTCTCCTTCAACCGAGTTGACTTTTTCACTTAATAACAGTTTATTTAATGAAAACTGTTTCATCAGTTTACGTTCTTATTTATGCACAATGAAGCTGTTAGCTTTGTTCTGGTACCTAAAACCTAAATCATTTTTCTCTTTCTGATTTCTCTTACGGAAGAACACTCAAGGAAAGAAATATCCAAGTCGTCAAGAAAAGAAAGCAAAATAATTAAGATTAAGAAAACGCAAAAGCACAATATACACTACTATAGCCGGCGTGAAGGTGGGGACCTTAACTTATGATGTTACCAGGTGATGACAAATTCACCCTACCAACGTCACTATCAGAAATTTCTTCCCTACAAATCTTGACGGTGATGTGACGTGACGTGACGTAATGTAAGGTGATGTGATGTCACACTGACAGTCTGTGTGAATGCCACCATTACAAATGCATTATGGAACATTTAGACGTGAATGTGACGTGACATGGAGTATGAATTGGGCCTAATCCATGTCCAAAGCCTTGTGTGAAAGCAAAAGTCACTCCTGGAGGTAAAAATCGCTCAAATGTTGTTCGTAATCGACAATTGAAGTGTTTTATGTGTTGGCATATTTAATAAAGATAATAAATGCAACAATTACTTACAGTCGACTCAAGGATAGGAAACGGTATGAATTTATATCTAGTATAATACAGTAACACAGGAGACAACAATGGCTATCTCACATAGTACTGTCAGCTAAGTAAAGTGGTTTGTAACTAAAAACGAATGACTACCCACTGGAACCTTCCAACTTCTACCGATTCAAGTCTAGTGAGTCTATCACCCAACTTTCAGTTGAGCACACTGTATATCTGCGAAGCCATCTTAGGCCATTGGTTCACGCAACAGTCGTGGAAGCCCTGTGAGATGTCATTCCTGGCCTCATTATGTCGCCATTCCCTTGGCTTTTAGGAACACCAGACAGTTGCCAGCCTTTGGTGGTATGGCGTTTCTCCAACATGGAAATGGTGGGTCAGTTTCTCCATAATGCGTCTAATTTGACTGTTTAAGATGCTACTATTTAGACTTAAGTCTACAGACTTTGTCATGGCAGCTGGCGTTTTACAGTATTTGTTGGTAATAATTTTGCGAGATGTTATAGCAGGAAGCACCACTCGCCACTGGAGAACTATTAGTGAAAACATTTATCGACCAACTCAAATGCTGCATTCTGACTCTGATGCAGATTGGCTGAAAGAAATGTATTTTAATTTTTTTTATCTTCTAGTGGCTCACAGGATTGATAAGTCAGCTGGCAGCTTTCATTGGTGTAGGAGGGAAGCCATAATCCTTGTGGGTCAGACATGGTCTTTTGATAGTTTTTATCAAGTCTAAACCAAAAGTTGGCGATCCTTAGTATTCAACAAAGTTATTTTTCCAATAAGGGAAAACTGCAAGGATCGAAAGTGGATCTGCATCAGTGTGTGGACCAATAGGATAGCTGTAGGTGGAATTTAATAAAAATGACAGACTTCGAAATGCTTGATTTAAGTAAATAAAACACATTTTTGTGTGGAAACTTGAAGTGTGGTGTTATTGTGTGATTCTTTATCTCTTGACTCAATAGTTGCCTCGTTTTTTGATAGTGATTTTTGGCGCAAGTTGCTAGAAACCTGCTGGAGGCAGTGTAATGACTATGAGAGGTAAATGTGATTCGACCCACTGGTAGGATTTCAGAATCTTGCTGAATGTAGTTTGATATCTTCAGGGCACTAAATTGCTTTTGGTGTAGTGACAAGTTTAACCCTGTCTCGAGGCTGAAAGTGATGCTCATGACCATTCTTCACAGGGTGTTTAAATAAGATGAAACCAGTCTTCCAAGGCTATATCTTCTACAGGGGTGAACATAGAAACGTGGTATAAATTTTAACTTATGCATCAAAACTAGAAGTTTATCATGGCCCCAGTTGTAAGTTACCAGTTTATATGGTTGTCAGTAAGGGTATCATTGGTGCAGCTAGCTGTCTTACTTGCTCATTAAGTAATTACTAATATGCAGCGAGTCGAGATGCTGATATCACAGAAACAGAACACATTGGTGTTCTCCATTTCAACATGTGCGATGTAGTTATAACTGTATGGCTTGATTTTCGTCGAGAATATGTAATTAAACCTCCTGCTTCCCCAACAATGGATCGATTGTAAGGGGCTTACAGTTCTCACATTCCACCATTGGCCTCTGAGGTCCCCTTATCTTATGATATGTCATACTTCTTTGTGGGGGTTTGTGAAAAACTATATGTATGATTCTCCTATTCCATCAACTATGTGTGAATTGAGTCAGAACACTGCAACAGCAATGACTGCAGTTACTCCAGATATACTGCCTGTAGATTGATTTTTATTGTATAGCAGTTCATAAAATTGATCTGACTCACTCAATAAGTGCTTCCTAGTAAACCTACGAAAGGATAAGTCATATAATCTGTCTAGAACGCCAGTAGTGCATGGTTTCTGGCTGAAGTTGCAGTAGCAGGTGAGGCCACTACTCTGGCAATTTTGAGAAAATTGCAAGAGAAGTTTTACATGTCTGTTATGTGTTTATGTATCTGAGCATAGGCACCAGACGTTACAGTAATAAGATTTCAACTTTGTAAGATGAACGTACATGAGGCGATGGTTTGGCTCCACCCTTCCCCCAAACGTAATTATTAATGTGTTGTTTTCGTCACTGGTCATATTATGTAATTTATATGACATTTGAGGGGCAATATGATGAAAAAACCACGTGTATTTGCATGACGTTTTATGTCTGTATGACAAATACCATCCCGTAACGTGTGATGTTGTGAGCACATCTGACAAGTACTTGTACATTACTCTAGTGGTCTCGCACATTTTGACTTACTATATTACTGATTGTGAATAATGTCATTCTCATCATTATTTACTGAGATTTGAGTTGGGCTTTCCAAGCCTGTCCCTCGTCCTTGAAAATTTAATTACAGATAGTAGACAGTCAAATAAAATATGAAATTCACTACAACTTCATGAAAATGTATTTGGTTTTATAATTATATTAAATCTTAAACATCATAAACTAAATAAAGTGAAAAGTGATGAAAAAATTTAGATTAAAAAAATAAGTGTACAAGGGATATGAACTGCCACCTTTTCCACAACTCTTGCTCAGTGCAAATGCTAACTGCTTTCCCACAATGACTTGTTACAGTTGGCACTTCTGTACAGATACATCAGTTACGTAATCTACTCCTAAAATTCGTCCTGCCATTCTCTCGGTATTTCCAGAGTAGTGCACCTTACTACTTGCATGTTATGTTGTCTTAATGGCCTACTAAAGATGTACAAGGTTTGCAGTAAATCCATGATTCTAGCGTTGTTGCGTCCTCTTGTTAGTTTTCTTACCAAAATTCACATCTGATCGTATAAAGGAATGGACTGTGATATTCTGTTCAAATCGCTGCATGTTTCATAAACCCGAGATTGACTGCAACAAATAGGACTATTCTAAATCATTGCTTTGCATGAAAACTTGTTCATTGTAACTTACATTCTTTGTAATAAAAGTTTTTTCTGATATAACACAACAGACACTTTTGGCCACTACACAAAATTGCTTGAAATTATCCATCTCTTTTCATATTCATACACTTACTTACATTTACTTTATCAGCATTCTTCACATCCTTAAAGTTTTTGTATTTGGTTTCTCTTCTATAAATGGTCCCTAGATTTCGAACATGTATTGGAAATCAGAAACACTTCTTGTTCACATAAACATAAAAAGGTTTTGTAGCAGATGATTTCCATAAGCTAATCCTGCAAAGGCTGATACAAGAACACCGCCCATCTTAAATCTTGACACTTTTTAGAAAAGCCTTTTGAAACATTATATGTATATCAGTCTAAGTAAGAGGTCAAAGCCCTCACTTGTGGCTAGTTTCACTTAAGAGACTATTTTCAATTACCATTTATTAACTGAAACATTGTAAACACTTTTCCATAATACTGTGGCTCAACAAAATCCAATTACTGTTTTTTAATTCTCTGATCAAATGGAGTCATTTGGTGTACAGTGTGACAACATTCTGTTAGATTTTTATTTCGGACTTTTTCCTCTGATTTTTCTTCGCTCTTTCCACCCCTTTAAATCCAGTTCAATCAAAACGTTTATTTATTATTCGTTAATTTGTTTGTAGATAATTTCTATTTTATAGATGTAGTCAGGACATACACAATTTAAATTAATTTATATATGTAACATAACCCATAACTCATTAAAAATTAATTTAATCATCTACAGATGAATACCATACACAAGTCCAAGATTTCCTTAACGTAAAGTGGATGAGATAAATACATGAATATTCATACTTTGATTGCTGTATAACCTGGTGACACAGCCACCAACCATACAGATGTGTGCTACATGTTGAAACAGCTCATATTGAATACATCATATTACTTGGCATCTGGCTCAATCTTCAACTGAATTCAATCTATATCTTCTATCGCACCCCCTTCCTAAGGACACCAAACACTGCAGTAATACACTAGAATAAGCTACTTTATATCCTTGTAACCTTAAGAGATGAACATTGTACTTCCTAACAACTCTTCCAACAAATCTATCTTCAGTTTATCTTATTCGCTATTTATTTGATGTGTTCAGTCCCTTTCATACTACTTCAGCCCTTTGAATTTACTTAAACTCATCGAGGGATGAAACTTCATTATAATATAATCATCGGACCATCAGACAGTGTTGATGAATCGTTTATGTGCACTGCAAGTATAAGAAGCCCTATTACTTTTCTTTGGAACACATTCGTATTTACTTTCACTTCTGTTGAATATTGTCAGTCCAATATGGATTGTAAGAAGACTAAGATATGGGTAGATGCAAAGGAACTTGCAGTTGATCCTCAGTATCAACACATGTAACATACTGAGCACTGGGCGTAAACATGGAGTAACATTCATTACTGTTTATCACATTAATCTCTGGATATAAATACTACTGTATAATTACTACTGCAAAATACCTAATAGCGATTTGAGATTGACTGATGACATAAAACTAGTTATCAGAATGGTAGATGTGAGACTTAAATTCCGTCCAAACAGGCCTTGGAAGGCCCAATGGTGCCGACCGGCCGCTATGTTATCCTTAGCCCACAGACATCACTGGATGCAGATATGGAGGGGCATGTGGTCAGCACACCACTCTCCCAGCCATATATCAGTTTATGAGACCAGAGCTGCTACTTCTCAACCAAGTAGGTCCTCAGTTTGCCTCACAGCGGTTGAGTGCACCCCCCTTGCCACCAGCGCTCGGCAGACCAGACGGTCACCCATCCAAGTGCTAGCCCAGCCCAACAGCACTTAACTTTGGTGATCTGATGGGATGCACAATACACTATGTGATCAAAAGTATCCGGCCACCCCCAACAGCATATGTCTATCATATTAGGTGCATTGTGCTGCCACCTACTGCCAAGTACTCCATATCAGCGACCTCAGTAGTCATTAGACATCGTGAGAGAGCAGAATGGCCGGCCGGGGTGGCTGAGCGGTTCTAGGTGCTACAGTCTGGAACCGCGCGACAGCTATGGTCATAGGTTCGAATCCTGCCTCAGGCATTGATGTGTGTGATGTCCTTAGGTTAGTTAGGTTTAAGTAGTTCTAAGTTCTAGGGGACTGATGACCTCAGAAGTTAAGTCCAATAGTGCTCAGAGCCATTTGAACCATTTTTTTTAGAGCAGAATGGGGCACTCCATGGAAGTCACAGACTTCGAGTGTGGTCTTGTGATTGGGTGTCACGTGTCGTATGTCTGTACGTGAGATTTCCACACTTGTAAACATCCCTAAGTCCACTGTTTCCGATGTGATAGTGAAGTGAAAACGCGAAGGGACACATACAACACAAAATCATACAGTCTGAACTCGTCTGTTGACTGATAGAGACCGCTGACGGTTGCAGAGGGTCGTAATGTGTAATAAGCAGACATCTATCCAGACCATCAGACAGGAATTCCAAAGTGCATCAGGATCCACTGCAAGTACTGTGACAGACATCTCAAAACATGGACATTTATCTGCTAGAGATATGTGTACACACAAATACACACAATAATATTTATAAATAAATAAATAGAGCCTGCTTTCTTTGTCAGTTATGGTTTTTCGTAAGTAGCTAATAACGACATAAACAATTGCGTTTTTGTCTTTCGACAAAGCTGAATTTTTCACTTATAAAAGTTATTAAATGAAAGTTGCTTCGTCAACTTATGTTCTTATTTATACACTGTATATACAGCTCTATAATGTTATTGTGGAACCTAAATCCTTTTCTGCCTTCAGATATCAGACCTCAGTTATGGAAGAACACTCAGAGGAAAATATATACAAATCATCATGGAACATTTGCAATTTGCCACGAAAACAAAGCAAAATAACAAAAACAGACAATAAGAAGACACGAAAGAAGGTAATATACTACTACAACTTCAGTGTGCATTGCGAAAATAGTTCGTCTTCCGATGTCACGTGACGTAACGTGACATAACGTGATGGCTCGTTGACGGCTTGTGTGAATGCCGTCATTTGAAATGCTTTGTGAAATATTTTGAAGTTATGTGACATAAAATAAAGTGATGGCAAGTGTGAATTGGCTTTCATTATAAATTACACTGTAAACAATAAACATCTGGTACTCCACTCACAGTGGACCTTACCCAATATAATAGCCCGGTTAAGTATCTTCAGTCATCGTAAATATTTTTCCTCTAGCGAGTTTCTGAATTTGTAGTGCATACATAGTGAAATACGTATTTCAGCAGGCACCTACCGACAGAAGGCAGTGGGGCGGCCAGCAGCAGCGCACAGTATGACTGACAGCCTCTGCATGTGTTTTCATCGTCCGACACGTGGCATATCTGTCTCTCTCGCTACCGATCAACATATCTGCGCTATTGGTCACCGAATTTGGCGTGTTCACGCCTCCGCAGTTTCTTCTCAGATTGTCATAAAGAGGAGCCATCGGTCACAGCTTCTGTAGTGTCTTCGCCACACCTAATGTTGTTGGTCAGCTGCGCTCACCAAATATATTTAGATTTACAATAAATGCATTGTTGCCAGATTTCCCCTCCTCCTCTCCCTATCACATCATCAATGATGTCATGCATTGTTGGCAGATTTCTCCAAGAGACCAATTTCCCTACGTTTAAAATGATTTTCAAAAACTGGTAGAAAATTCAAAATTTGGGAAAATTAAAAAATAGCACAATTGTGCCTCAGGACTTTCTTCCATTCCTATTACATCACTATGGAAGTAGGGCTGTTGTCCTAAGTGTTAATTGGAGGAAAAGTGAAAAATCCAATGTGAAATTTAAAAATTCAAGATGGTGATACAAGATGATATTTGCATACAGGTGCAGGGTCTACGACGTCAGAATCCATGGTGATGATCTAAGATGGCAAACCTGTGATACTGGTGCAGCTTTATGGAGTCAGGATCCGAAATGGTTGACCTGAAACATGAGCACAGCCTGCATTGTTGATAGATTTCCTGTGTTTCCCCCTGACATCATTCACCTGTGGCAAAGAATGTTTGTTTCCCCTGCAAGTCGAAGCCTGCCTCTTAGATAAAACTTGCTTTTCTTCTGTCAGTCTGAGCCTGTGGTTCTGGGACAAAGAGAATTGTCCTCAAGGTCACCTGAGGTCACCCTCCCCCCTCCCTGTACCAGTTCTAGAAAAAGGGCATTGTCTCACCCAAACCAAAGGATGTTTTTCTCCCATGCATGTCCAAGACTATCTCAGTCTGGACTTGCTAGCTGACTTACTTTCAGCAATATGTTTTTATCCCCAAGCTATTATTTACTCAGTCCTGCAGGTGTTTTTAAAACAGTCAGGTCACTTACAGAATACCTGGGTTTTCCACCCCCTGATGTGACACACATATGGCTTACCATAAGTTGTGCTATTCTGGAAAAGTTTATGTCTTTATTTTTTAAAGAAGCACAAAACTGGGGGAAGCACCTCCCACACCCCCCACACCACCCTGCACTCCTGTCTGCAGCAGCAGCAGAATAGTCTGCATTCATGAGGCCACACTGTGTCAGTGTGCTGCTCCTGCTGCCACCACTGCCCCTGCTCTCCACCGGCTTGACCACGACTAGCATAGTACCCATCTCCGCCATCACCACCATCACAAACAAATACCACAGTAGAGGAAGCACCAACCATACTGCCATTGCCCTGCTGCACTCCTGTCCGCAGTAGCAGACTAGTCTGCATGCGTGAGGCAGCTTCGTGTCAATGTGCTGCTCCAACTGCTACCGTCTTAGCTCTCCACCGGCTTGACCATGATAGCATAGCACCCATCCCTTCTACAACACTTGCTGCTGCTATCACCACCAGCTCCCACAAGCCTGCCACCTGTAGGCAGACTTGAATGTCCTATTGCAATCCCACTACTAGTGCAGTGAGTAACTTTACATCAATGCTCATTCCCCACATTCTGTTAGCAGACAGCAGCTCCCGCATCCCCACACCATACTCACCACGCCTTCAAATACAGGCTGTCTTGCACTGCATTCAGCTACAGTGCACCTTTCAAGAGATACAGTTGTCAATGGCACCAGTTCTACTGTATTCTATTCATAATTGTATGAGCTCATACTCATGTATGTTTCCCCTTACAGGTCGAGACCTGCTGTTAGACAAAGGTGATTTTCTTTTACCTGTCTGAGTTGGTGGTTTTCCCATACCTACACCACATTCCAACATGAAAATTCATTGACAGTGGTTCCTATTTATAGTTAACACAATGGATGTTTGTCTTAATAGGATATTTCCACATATTTTTCAACATACGAGTATAGTTTACAATTGACACGAAAACCACTTAACATGTTTCTCCTCTACCTGCAATTTACTTACAAAGGGACCTGCAGGACTATTTATATAGGTTTGAGGTCTGGGTAACTAGCAGGCTAAGGTATGCCCTCCCCCCCCCCCCCCCCCCCCGTCTCCCTGCCCCAACCAATCAAGGGTCCTGAAATGTCTGTGTCAGATGTTTTGTTTGTGCACATTGTGACAAAAGTGTGCTGGTGCACCATCAAGCATGAACCACACTTGTATTCGTTGTCATAATGGCACAGCCTTCAGAAAGGGAGGCAATGCATTAATGAGAAAGTGCAGATATTGCATCCCAGTTAACCCTTGTGGTAGCACGTATGGTCCTATTAATCTATCACTAAGTACTTCTGCCCATATGTTGATTGAAAATTGGTGTTGATGCCCTCTTTCCCGAATTGCTTGGGAATTAGATTTGCCCATACATGCTAGTTATGGAAATTCACAACACCTGCTGTTGCGAACCCTGCCTTCATGGTGAATAAAATCTTGGATGTGAACAGTGGATCTGCAGCTCACTTCTGCAACAGCCATTGACAGAACTACCACCTGTCATAATGATCCTATGGCCTTAGGGCCTGAACATCCTGTAGATGATATGGGTACAGTAATTGTTCATAAAGTACCCTACCCCCTCCCTTCCTCCCCCCTACCAGTTAAGAGAGTGAGACATGCCTTCTACTGCTGCTAATCGCCACACACTGGCCCCAGGGGTTTCTTCCACAGCACGTAGCACATGTTCCTCCGTGTTAGATGTGCGGACTGTGCAGAGCCTTCCACTGTCAGTCTTCTGAGGTGCAAGGGCACCTGTGACCCTCAAATGCTGGAAAACTCTGCCAAACAGCTTATCAGAGAGCACTCTGTGCTGTGGATATTTTTCAGTGGGCTTGCAGAGTGCATCGAATTGCTAAACCATAGCAAAATATTATATCTGCCATTTCACTTGACGAGTAGTAGGCTTCCATTGCTAACAAGTGATGGAAGAGAAAAAATGTAAATTTACTACACCATCTGTGTGTAGTATCAATGCAATAATAGTAGACAGATAAGAGAGTCCTCATTTTTAAGAAGGCGAAATACCATGATATGTAGCCAGAGTTGACAGTATTGCATAATAAGGCACACAAACACAACGAAAAATAACGTAGCCATTATTGGTATACTGGAGCACCACTTAAATATGATAATTCAGAGGCTTCCTTTACCAGGATACAAATTTGCTGGCTGTTTTTCGAGTTCTTTGTGGAGTGAGGGAGTGGTCATGCATGTAAAAAACAGTATTCCATTTGAGTCCATAGACCTATCACAGCACTTCACTGGACAATTATTTGAATATTGTGCAGGGACAGTTGAATTTAGTGAAACTAAACGTCTAATTGTTGTTATTAATAGGTCCCCTACCTCTGACTTCGGACAATTTCTGCTAAAGCTACAGAGGGTTCTTGGTTCATTTCATATGGAGCACCAAAAATTAGTTGTATGTGGTGACTTCTATATTAATTTTGTATGTGACTGTGCAAGAAAAAGGATGTTGGAAGATCTAATGCAGACTTCTTTTCTAACCAGGTTGCAGGGGAACAATAGCACAGCCATGGACAATATTTTTGTTCATTCTTCATTACTAGATAGGCATTCTGTTAGTAAAAGGGTGAATGGCCTTTCAGACAATGACACACAAATTTTAACACTAAAAGGTTTTTGTACTCAAACAAAGGTCATATATAATTACAAACTACACAGAAAAGCTAATCCAGTAACAATAGAGAGTTTTTTACACCTCGTTAAGGAACAAGAGTGGCAAGACGTTCATAGTGCCAATAACATAGATGACAAATATAATGCTTTCCTTAACACATTTCATATGATTTTTGAAAGTTGCTTTCCATTAGCATATTCTAAATGGGGTACTAGCAGTAAAAGGCAGCCTGGATGGTTGACTAGTGCGATAAGGATGTCATCTAGAACAAAGTGGGAATTACATCAAAATGTTAGAAGTAGTCACAATCAAGCTACAGTAGCCCATTACACACAATATTGTAAGATATTTAAAACTGTTATTACTAAGGCAAAGAGTATGTGGTACACAAATAGAATAGCTAATTTACAGGATAAAATTAAAACCATAAAGTCAGTTCATAGTAAAAATATTTCTGCTACTCATGAGTCAGATATATGTACGGTATTTAAAAATCACTTTCTGAGCCTTGCTGGTGAATTAAATAAAAACTTAGTTTCTACAGGGAATCATTTAACTCTCTTGGAAAATGCCTTTCTGAAACTGATGTCTGAAATATTCCTCTGTGAGTCAATAATTAAATCACTGAAGACTAAGGATTCTCATGGATATGATGAAGAACCTAGCAGAATATTTAAGTACTGTGCTGCACATGTTTGCCATGTACTTAGCCATATTTGTAATTTTTCCTTTAAGAATGGTCAGTTTCCTGAACAATTACAGTACTCAGTAGTAAACCTGCTTTATATAAAGGGAGAAAGGGATAATGTAGACAATTTTAGACTTATCTCTATGGCATCAGTGTTTGCTAAAATTATTGAAAGGCTGTGTATGTAAGGATAATTGATCATCTTATTTCATACAATCTGCTATGAAATATATGAAGCTCATTAAAATGAAATTACAATGAAATAAATACCCCTACCTGTATACAGGTGTTGATATGTCAACAGGGACAGTTGAAAATGTGTAACCCTACCGGGACTTGAACCTGGGATCTCCTGCTTACATTGCAGACACTCTATCCATCTGAGCCACCAAGGACACAAATGATAGTGCAACTGCAGGGACTTATCTCTGACACATCTCCTGTGAGACCCACATTCCTATCTTATTGTTCCACACTATATTCACAGTGCCTGTGCCCATTATACTTATTACTCACAGCTTTTTGCTGATTTCCGTAAGAGTTCAGGCACTGTTTGTGCATCTGCACAGAAGAAGATTGTCAAATGGCCAGTGAGCCTTAACTATATATATGAAGATAGTATCTGTTCTTTCGGAGGCATGCCAGACATAAGTCCCTGCAGTAGCACTATCGCCTGTGTCCTCGGCGGCTCAGATGGATAGAGCATCTGCCATGTAATCAGGAGATCCTGGGTTTGAGTCCTGGTTGGGGTACACATTTTCAACTGTCCCCGTGGACTTATATCAACACCTGTATGCAGCTAGGGGTATTCATTTCATTGTAACTGCTATGAAATGTACAGTGCAGTTTTAGAAGTCGTTTAACAACTGAAAATGCTACATTCTCTTTCCTCTGTGAGTTACTGGATGGATTAAACAAAAGGTTTTGAGTACTCAGCATCTTTTTTGATTTAACTAAG
The DNA here is from genome assembly GCF_023864345.2 of Schistocerca serialis cubense. Taxonomy (NCBI): domain Eukaryota; kingdom Metazoa; phylum Arthropoda; class Insecta; order Orthoptera; family Acrididae; genus Schistocerca; species Schistocerca serialis. The sequence goes on from NC_064640.1 coordinate 783,367,132, forward strand.
GTGTTCAATTGTGTAGGTCACAAAACACTGCTCCTGAAGTTGGACCATTATAGAATACGGGGAGTAACTCACAATTGGTTCACCTCTTACTTTAACAACAGACAGTTTATTACATAAGTTTATGGCTTGTAGAAAATCACACTAACACTAAATCACAGTAAGACTCAGTTTTTACAGTTTCTAACACACAATTCAACAAAACGTGAAGTTTTAATTTCACAGAATGGGCATACAATTAGTGAAACTGAACAGTCCAAATTTCTAGGTGTTCAGATAGATAGTGAACTGTCATGGAAAGCCCACATTCAGGATCTTGTTCAAAGATTCAATGCTGCCATTTTTACTATTCGAATGGTATCTGAAGCAAGTGATAGTTCGACACAAGAAGTAATCTACTTTGCATATTTTCATTAGTTTATGATATATGGTATTATATTTTAAGGGTAGCTCTTTCCATTCTCAAAGGATATTTTTGGCTCAGAAACGGGCAGTTCGGGCAATCAGTGGTATAAGTACGCAAACCTCTTGTCAACCCCTGTTCATTAGGTTGGGTATTCTGACACTCTTCTCTCAATACAGATGTTCTTTACTGTCATCTCTTGTTCACAATATCAGCTTATTTTAAAGAATTAGCAGTTTTCACTCAGTTAATACTAGGCAGAAATCCAATCTGTGTTTGGATCTTACTTCATTGGCTCTAGTGCAGAAAGGTGTGCAGTATACTGCTGCATCCATTTTCAGTAAGCTACCACAAGAATTCAAAACTCTTAGCAGTAATCCACATGCTTTCAAATCAAAACTGAAGAGTTTTCTCATGAGTAACTCTTTCTAGTCTGTCAAGGAGTTCCTTGAAAAATTAAGAGCCGGCCGAAGTGGCCGTGCGGTTAAAGGCGCTGCAGTCTGGAACCGCGAGACCGCTACGGTCGCAGGTTCGAATCCTGCCTCGGGCATGGATGTTTGTGATGTCCTTAGGTTAGTTAGGTTTAACTAGTTCTAAGTTCTAGGGGACTAATGACCTCAGCAGTTGAGTCCCATAGTGCTCAGAGCCATTTGGACCATTTTTTGAAAAATTAAGCCGATTCAAATGTTATATTGTTGAGTTTGCTTGTGTAAACTTATGGCTTGTCTCTTTTTGGGTTCATGAACATTTTATTTTATCTGTTATTACTTTTATGTTGTAATTTCATGTACTGACACGTTCCATGACCTTGGAGATTTGCTCCTCAATTTGTTCCTATGGTAGGTAGAGTACTGTGAGAAAGACATCATAATACCCTACTGACACAGTTGACCAAGTGCCAATGCAACGACTGTGCTGATATTTGCAACCAAGTGTTGCTTAGCTCTTCCTGTAAGCACATGTTTATCTCAGAAAGTATGCATTTCCAGAACCATTTTTATTGGACTTTTTTTGTTTGTTTTTGTTTTGGTGAGTACTATCACGTCTCAAAGCATTCGACACTTTTTTTTTTTTAACAAAAGATCGAAAACTGATGAGTCCTCGGGTTTGAGAAAAAATGATTATGGTCCATCCTGCTTTCTTTCCTTAGAATATAATCTTTTAGCCTATGGGGTGGTGTGACTGGCTGGTCATTTTCCTTTGTTTCATTATTGAATTCAACAAAAGGTCTGTTGATTTGATCATTGTTAGTGAAGCTGTGTTAATGTTGTATGTAGTGTGTGTGTATGTGTGTGTGTGTGTGTGTGTGTGTGTGTGTGTGTGTGTGAATTCCTAAGGGATCAAACTGCCAAGGTCATCAGTCCCTAGACTTACACATTACTTAAACTAACTTATGCTAAGAACAACACACACACCCATGCCCGAGGGAGGACTTGAACCTCTGGTGGGAGGGACCGCACAGTACGTGACAAGGTGCCTCAAATAGGGCGGCCACTCCACACGGCTTGTCTGTCATCACAACGTGTGAAGATTGCTGTAAATATGGATGAAGATACAAGTCCACAACACACTCAGAATGCTAAGAAGAGACAAAAGCATGCCAGATTATCAGATGAAAAGAAAAGAATTATGGTACAAACACATGAAACAGGTGTGGAGTGTAGGTGAGCCAGATTAAAATGTTTTGAAATTGTGAATGAAATTGATAGATGTGTTATCATAAAACAGTTCAGTACCTCAGCTGATTGTGATGCACAGCAAATAAGTGGTTTGGTTGATGTGAAACTTGTACACACAAGACATCCTCAGAAAAGTCCTAGTGAAGCTCTTCTCTATGATCATATATAAATGTTACAAAGTAAGAGTGAAGAAAGATAATGCTATGAGGGAAATTTGTGTTTGTTACAAAGCTTTCCTGGCACTTCATGGGAATTTCCTAAAACTTTGTAGACTATCCAGGTATCCAGGAACAGTTAAAGGAATGTGGCAGAGTTGTATCAGATGGAAGGAGCAAACACAAAAATTGGCCTCATGCTTTGAGTGATGACAAGAGGAATACACTTCAGTCACTCCAATGCTGTCAGTTCCACTATTGAATAAGATGTCATAATCTTACCTTTCAAAAGATCTCAGTGGAAAGAAGCTCCATCAGATGTACATGGATAGATATCACAACAATCTGGTGTCTTGTGACATGTGTTTGTGAATTCTTAATGCAGAATAAAATATTTCATTTGGGTATCCTCAATCAGATAAATGTAGTCAATGTCATACCATGAATGCACAATAGGTTCAAATACAAGAAGAATTGGGTCATTTTGAAAAAATATGAATGATCCTGGCATTAAGCAACAACTGACTAAGAAGCTGAAAAGTATGAAAGCAGACAAGGAACTTCATTTAAGGAGAGCCCAAACATTTTATGATAATAAATGACTCTGCAGGCAACATCATACTAAAAGCAAAGAACAAGAACCTATTGTTATGGATTTTCAAAGGAATATGCCAGTCCCAAATATAGCTAGTAACACAGTGTACTACAGACATCAGCTGATGGTACATTTGTTTAAATCCATATTTTAGCATCAGAGGAGTCGGTATTTTAGTTTTACCATGAGACTGTAGCAAAGAAAGGTGCAGATGAAGTTGTATTGATACTTCAACATTTTATGCTTTGTATTCTTTCTCCTGATATAAAACAACTGTACATATTCTGTGATTCATGGGCTGGACAAAATAAGAACTTTCCTGTTTTTAGATTCATTCATTACACTGTGAAAGTTTTCCAGTGCCACAATGTGTAGTTGTAGTGCACTGTGAGTGTAAGGTTTAACTTGTTTTATTTTCTTATTTCCAAATGATGTTGTGGAGTACTCCATAATGGAGACTCCTAAGCAGCAGTAAATATCCATTTTCAACACGTTTTGCATCCTGATGTCAAATGGAAAACTGAAATGTTTCCTGGTCATGAATTGGACCCAGCTATGATTTTTGAAAATCCACGTTATTATAATATGAAAGTACTACTATCCTCTACAGAATGGTGTAGGCTGTGTGACAACTCAAGAGCAACTGCAGGCATGTTTCCCTGAAATACTCAAATAACACCTTCAGTGATACTGGAGATCACAAGATCAGTCCAGGCAACTTCTCATAAACAATCAAACTTTTTAATTAAATGGAATTAACTCAGATAGGGGTACATACCTTCAAGAATTTAATGTATAGTAATTGTGTTATACAGTATGCACTTTGCCAGAGACTGAACTGTGTGCCACGCATTTATAGCTTCTACAAACATAGTGCACCAATTTACAGGAACTTCTGCAGCAAACTCCGAATCCCAAGAAAGATGATGTAGCTCAACTTTTCGATTAATGTTGCATCTCAGTACATGGAACTATGCAGGAGTTTACAACACTTGATATAGGCATAGAACTGTGATCTTCTTTGAGTATGTACCCACCAATCTGTAGAAATAAATGAAGAATGTATAGGACATCTGTGATCTTCTTTCTTCCTACAAAACCCTCCGTATACTAATGTACTCATATAGTATTCAAAATGAGTGGATGGATGAAACATTCTCTTCACAAGGCTTTTGTTAAAACTGATTGATCTGAGAATACTTCAGAAAAACAGAATAACAGGACTGGTCATTACTGCCAGGCAGTATCAGGTCGAGTATCATTTGCAGGAAGCCAAAATGTTTTATAGTCCCTAAAACCTAATACACTATTCATATTATACAATGTGGAAAAACAAGGTCAAATTACAAATACAGGGTATCCCACTTGAAAGAGCCCCCACAAGCAAACATTTGCTTTAAATACACTTAAAGGCTTCAGATAAAAATCAAGAAATGAAATGAAATGAACATGCCATACTTTGCTCACAGCTCTGGGCTGTCATACGAGAGCATCTACAGAGTGGCAGGTTAAGTGTTTATCGTTTTCTGTGTTTTCCACGTGATATATTTATTAAATTTTGTGCATGTTTCTCTGTTTAAGAGGGTTAATCTCACGTCTTTGTTAGTGTGAATTCATTCAGTCTTTAGTGCAGTTGTTGCTCACTGAACAGCCAGCTATGTAGCTCTCCAACACATCAGCATCCATTGGTGACGCATTGGGACTGTAGCAAGTTACATATCTAGGATTGCCTGCTTTTATAGTTCACTTCTTCAGTTAGTCTTGCTAGGATGGATAGGATGTACGCGTGCTGTGTGCAGGCACAGGAGGAGCAGGCCACACTTCACGAACAGCTGAACATGCTGTTGGCTACAGTCAGTCACCTTCAGGCTGCTGCCTCAGGGTGTAGAGGGGTGGAGGATCTTGTGCATCATATGGGACACCTCAGGTGTCACTTGTTTTCCCCGCAGGCACTGCTTCTGAGGCACCTCTTAGTGCACTGAACGTGGTGGATCCAACCATCACAGCAGGGTGAGTGGTGGGTGGTAACGTGTTCACATCACTCGAGATGGAAGGCCAATGTGGAGACTGGCCGCCTGGCCTTGTCCGTTCACCTGTGAGTGGACAGGTGGCTGCTCATTCAGCAGGGCCATAGCAGGTACATGGGCGGGGCTGGGGTGGGTGGGTGGTGGGTGGAGAGTTTTACTGGTTACTGAGAGTTCCAATGTTAGACGTGTTATGGAGCCCCTTAGGCAGATAGTGTTCAGGTATGGAAAGAAAGGCAATGTGCACTCGGTATGTCTACCAGGGACCTCATCCAAGATGTGGAGGCGGCCTTGCCTGTAGTCATCAAGCGTGCAGGGTGCAGTCGTCTGCAAGTTGTGGCTCATGTTGGCACCAACAACACCTGTTGCATGGGTTTTGAAGTGATCCTCCACTGGCAGAGGTGGTGAAGATTGCTGGCCTTGAACATTGGGTACAAGCAGAGCTTTCAATTTGCATCGTCGTTCCCAAAGTTGATCGGGATCCTCTGATTTGAAGACGAGTGAAGGGTCTCAACCAAAGACTTCATCGTATCTGTGACGGTCTTGGCTGCAGATTTCTAGACTTGCGTTATAGTGTGAGAAGTTTTAGGACACCCCTTGATAGGAATGCACTACACAAAGGAAGCAGCTACTTGGGTAGCAGAGTACTTGTGGAGTGCACATGAGGGTTTTTAGGCTAGGCAGTAGCTTGAGGTGTTCTCATGAATGCTTGCCAGTCAATTCACAGAATGGGAAACCAAACATCCTTCAGAAAAAAGACACTGTGACTGTCACTATTTTATCAGTAAACTGTCGAAGTATTTGCAATAAAGTTCTAGAATGTACTGCCCTCCAGGAAAGTTCTCATGCTCAAATTGTTCTTGGGACTGAGAGCTCGCTGAAACCTGATATGGAAAGGTCTGAGATACACTATGTGATCAAAAGTACCCGGACAGCCACAAAACATATGTTTTTCATATTATGTGCATTGTGCTTCCACCTACTGCCAGGTACTCCATATCAGTGACCCCACTAGTCACTAGACATTGTGAGAGAGCAGAATGGGGCACTCTGCAGAGCTCACAGATTTCGAATGTGGTCAGGTGACTGGGTGTCACTTGTGTCATATGTCTGTATGCGAGATTTCTACACTCCTAAACATTCATAGGTCCACTCTTTCTGATGTGATAGTGAAGTGGAAAAGTGAAGGGACATCTACAGCACAAAAGTGTGCAGGCCAACCTCATCTGTTGACTGACAGAGACCACTGACAGTTGAAGAGGGTCATAATGTGTAATAGGCAGACATCTATCCAGACCATCAGATAGGAATTCAAAACTGCTTCAGGATCCACTGCAAGTTCTATGACAATTAGGTGGGAAGTGAGGAAACTTGGATTTCACGGTTGAGCAGCTGCTCATAAGCCACACATCACATCCGTAAATGCCAGGCGATGCCTCATTAGGTGTAAGCAGCGTAAACATTGGACGAATGAACTGTTAAAAAATGGTGTGTGGTGATCTGATGGCAGGGTGTGGGTGTGGCGAAAGCCTGGTGAACATCATTTGCTGGCATGTGTAGTGCCAATAGTAAAATTCGGAGGTGGTGGTGTTATGATGTGGAGGGGGCTTGTACCCCTTGTTGTTTTGCAGGGCACTATCACGGCATAGGCCTGCATTGATGTTTTAAACATCTTCTTTCTTACCACTGTTGAAGAGCAATTCGGGGATGGCAATTGCATCTTTCAACACATTTGAGCACCCGTTCAGAATGCACTGCCTGTGGCAGAGTGGTTACGTGACAATAAGATTCCTGTAATGTACTGGCATGCACAGAGTCCTGACCTGAATCCTATAGAACATCTTTGTGGTATTTCAGAATTCCGTCTTCATGCCAGCCCCCACTGACTGATGTTGATACCTCTCCTCAGTGCAGCACTCCATGATGAATGGGTTGCCATTGCCCAAGAAACCTTCCAGCACCTGATTGAATGTATGCCCGTGAAAGTGGAAGCCGTCATCAAGGTTAAGGGTGGGCCAACACCATACTGAGTTCCAGCATTACTGATGGAGGGCACCATGAACTTGTAATTCATTTTAAGCCTGGTGTCTGGATACTTTTGATCACATTGTGTATGTAGTGAGTCATGGAAGGCATATCATAATGATAGATTAGAGGCCATAGAAGGGGGAGTGTTCATTGCAGTTGACATAAATATTGCCTCTGTTGGTTGCATATAATAGGTGCAGGTGATTCTAAGGTAATTGTTAAACATTTTTACCAGCCACCTGATGTTGCTGTGGTAGTTCTAGGGTCTCTCAAGGAAAGTCAGTGATCAATAGCATGTAAATACCTAGATCATGATGTATGGATTCATTGTGAGGTGTACAGACAGACAGTCATGCGAAATACTTTTGAACACTTTTTCAGAAAATTATCTCGAGCAGCTAGCTCAGCAAACCACACGCAATGGAAATATCTTAGATCTGAGAGCTACAAATAGGTTGTACCATATTGACAATGTCAGTATAGAAACGGGGATTAGCGATCATGGTATCATTGTAGCAACTATGATTACGAAAGTTAATAAATCAGTCAAGAAGGCTTGGAGAGTGTTTATGCTGGATAGAGCAGATAAGCAGTTATTAACGTCTCGCTTAGACAGTGAACTGGCATCATTTGGTTTCAGTAAGATGGATGTAGAGGAATTAGTTTAAGCAGATTGTAAATCGTGGTCTGGAGAGTTACTTGCCTAGTAAGTGGATAAAGGATGGAAAAGACCCACAATGGTTTAATAATGAAATTCAGCAGATGCTGAGGAAGCAAAGGCTGTTGCACTCTAGGTTCAAAAGAGGGATGTACAAATGACGACAAGCGAAGGTTAGTAGAGATTTATGTGTCTGTGAAAAGATCTATGAGCAAAGCATACAACAGCTACCACCATCACACCTTAGCAAAAGATCTGGCAGAGAACCGAAGAAAATTCTGGTCATATGTAAAATTGCTAAGCAGGTCTAAGGCTCTAAGGCTTCCATTCAGTCCCTTGTTGACTAGTCTGGTGTGGCAGTTCAAATACCAAAACGAAAGCCAAAGTTTTAAATTTAACATTTAAGAAATCACTCAAACAAGAAAACCATCCAAACATACCATGATCTGACCATCAGACAGACTCCCGTATGGACAACATAGAAATAAGCATATGTAGCATAGAGAAACAACTGAAAGATTTGAAAACAATAAATCACCAGGTCCAGATGGAATCCCAGTTCGTTTTTACAAAGAGCGCTCTACGGCATTGGCCCCTTTACCTAGCTTGCATTTATCGTGAATCTGTCTACCAGCACAAAGTCCCAAGTGACTGGAAAAAAAGTGCAGGTGACTCCAGTACATAAGAAAGGTAAAAGAACAGACCCACAAAATTACAGACCAATATCGCTAACCTCTGTTTGCTGCAGAATCCTTGAACATATTTTCAGTTTGAATATAAGAAACTTTCTTGAAACAGAGAAGCTTATGTCCATGAATCAGCATGGCCTTAGAAAGCATTGCTCACGAGAAACTCAGCTTGACTTTTCCTCACATGGCATACTGAGAACCATGGATGAAGGGCAATAGGCAGATTCCATATTTCTAGGTTTGCGGAAAGCATTTGACATGATGCCCCATTGCACGCTGTTAATGAAGGTATAAGCATATGGCATAAGTTCACAGATATGTGAGTGGCTTGAAGACTTCTTAAATAATAGAGTCCAGTATGTTGTCCTCAATGGTGAATGTTCATCAGGGACAAGGGTATCATCAGGAGTGCCCCAGGGAATTGGGATAGGACTAATGTTGTTCTCTACATAAATAAATGATTTGGAGGACAGGGTGGGCAATCTGCAGTTGTTTGCTGATGCTGGCGTGGTGTACAGTAAGGTGTCAAAGTTGAGTGACTGTAGGAAGATACAAGATGACTTAGACAAAATTTCCAATTGATCTGATGAATGGCAGCTTGCTCTAGATGTAGGAAAATGTAAGTTAATGTGGAGGAGTAAGAAGAACAAACATTTAATGTTCATATACAGTGTTACTAGTGTCCTGCTTGACACAGTCAAGTTGTTTAAATATCTGGGCATAAAGTTGCAAAGTGATATGATGTGGAACGAACACTTGACATCTGTGGTAGGAAAGGCAAATGGTTGACTTCTGTTTTCTGGGAGAATTTTAGGAATGAGTAGTTCATCTGTAAAGAAGACAGCATATAGGACACTGGTGCGACCTATTCTTGAATACTGCTTGAGTGTTTGGGATCTGTACCAGGTCAGATTAAAGGAAGACATCAAAGCAATTCAGAGGCAGGCTGCTAAATTTCTTACCAGCAGGTTCAAACAACATGCAAGTGTTATGGAGATGCTTCAGGAACTCAGGTGGGAGTCCCTGGAGGGAAGGCAATGTTCTTATTGAGAAACACTATTTAAAAAATTTAGAGAACTGGTATTTGAAGCTGACTGCTGAGTGATTCTATGCCGCCAACATACAACATCACGCATAAGGACCATGAGTGAATTCTGGGGTTGCTCAACAAGTGTATGTGGATTTTCATTTCACCAAAAATGTTTATTCTGAGAATTTACATAGCCAGAGAGATGGAACCACACCTCATCACTGAACCACATTTACTGCAATATTTTTGGCCTCTGAGCAATAAATTTCTGAAACCAATGGCAAAATGTAATGCATTCATCTTTGTCATCAGGAATCAGTTTCTGAACAACTGTGAACCTGTAGGGATTCATGCTGTCTTTCTTCACTGCTCTGTGACATGTGCTCTGTGACATTCCACATTTCTAAGATAAATGTTGAACAAACTTTGCAGGAGAGGCCAACAGTAGTCCTGTCACATCAGTCACTTTTTCTTCCAACAATGGTGGCTGTCCCCCGCCATGAAGGTCCAACACTGTTCCACTGCTCTCCATCTTGTTCACTAACTTTTGTATTCAGTGTTTAGATGGTGTATGCTGGTCACCAAACTATTCAACAAACATTCACTGATGTGTCTTAATGGAAACAATAATCCAATATTGTTTCACAACAAGCACGATCCCTTTGTCGAACTAGCAATACATTATCTCTTAAAACTGAAAATTGAGCTTTAGCCATAGTGATGTGCAGAAACACATTGTTGCACTAAACAATGTTGCAGAGTGCAGTGTTACTACATCAAACATCACAAATTACATGGTGCAATTTCAGCATAATTTCTACACACATTTGTGGGGCCTCTTTTGAGTGGGACACCCTGTACCTTTGTTTCAGTCACTATAGAAGTGTTGACATCTTCCAACTAAGCCATACATATTCCAGGAGCCCAAAGCAACTGTTAAGAGTTCATGTGAACCTTACTAACACCTTCAAACAGTATAATATGAATTTAAAACACATTTACAGGCATATGTGGGAACTGACATGACATTCAATGAATTTACAACTCTGTGTAGAGATTGCTGGAATCATTCACAGTGTAGCTTTTTAGTTGTCCATAAAATGAGGCAGTTGAATGATGATTGATACTGGTGGAACTTTCAGGGTGTTTTTAGAAGATGATAGCATGTGTATATATAGTGAAACAACAGCATAATTGCATTATTATATTTTATGGTATCTACAAGTTCTTGTGATCATCCAGCTACAATCAGTCTTAGAGAGGAAGACAGAACATTTGTTTCCACATTGACATGAAAATTTTGATGCTCAACGACAGTACTAAACATCATACTACTAGACTTCAGGCACTTAAGAAATAATCATGGAATTAAATACTTGTTCTAAAACTGGTTTGAAGTTAATCAATGAGTTAAGTGCAAGTGTGGGTGTAACTGAAAAGAAGACACATGAGTTAACTGAACAAGTTGATGTAATTGAAAAGAAGACAAACAGGAGTGTATGTAAGTTGTACACTGTTCCAAAGTCTGTTTAATATGTTTCTGATGTGATAGTGAAGTGGAAATGTGAAGGGACACGTACAGCATGAAAGCACACAGGCTGACCTCATCTGTTGACTGAGAGAGACCGCCAGCAGTTGAAGAGGGCTGTAATGTGTAATAGGCAGACATCTATCCAGACCATCACACAGAAATTCCAAACTGCATCAGGATCCACTGCAAGTACTACAACAGTTAGGTGCAAGATGAGAAAACGTGGATTTCATGGTTAAGTGACTGCTCGTAAGCCACACGTCATGTGGTAAATGCCAAATGACGCCTCTCTTGGTGTAAGGAGCATAAACACTGGACAATTGAACAGTGGAAAAACGTTGTGTGAGTGGCAAATCATGGTACACAATGTGGCGATCTGATTGTAGGGTGTGGGTAGGGCAAAAGCCTGGTGAACGTCATTTGACAGTGTGTGTAGTGTCAACAGAAAAATTCGGAGGCAGTGGTGTTATCGTGTGGTGGTGGTTTCCATGGAGAGGCTTGCACCTCTCATTGTTTTGTGTGGCACTATCACAGCACAGACCTACATTGATGTTTTACACACCTTCATGCTTCTCACTGTTGAAGAGTAATTAAGGGATGGCGATTGCATCCTTCAACATGATTGAGCACCTGTCCATAATGCATGGCCTGTGGCAGAGTGGTTACATGACAATAGCATCTTTGTAATGGACTGGCCTGCACAGAGTCCTGACTTGAATCCTATAGAACATCTTTGGGCTGTTTTGGAATGCCAACTTCGTGCCAGACCTCACTGACTGACATTGATACCTCTCCTCACATCAATACCTCTCCTCAGTGCAGCAATCTGTGAAGAATGGGCTGCCATTCCCCAAGAAACCATCCAGCATCTGATTGAACATATGACTGCAAGAGTGGAAACTGTCATCAAGACTAAGGGCGGCCAACACCATACTGAATTCCAGCTTTACTGATGGATGCTGCCATGAACTTTTAAGTCATTTTCAGACAGGTGTCTGGATACTTTTGATCACATAGTGTACTAGCATCTGGGTGTTTTCCCTAAGAGACCAAATTATGGTAAATAAGCAGTGGCCTTGCAACACAGTACTACAAAGTGGTACACACTGTCTGTGCTATAAATCTCCCTCAAGGGAGAAAGGTGTATCAATTCATCAGTTTAATGTAGTCCCTCCATATAAGAAGAGCTGAATGGAAAATGTTCATTTCATACCATACAGAGAGCCAACATGACAAGTAATGTTGTTGCTCTTTGCACAACAGATTGCCTGTGTAAAGGTCAACATCTGCAACGTCCTGAGTTATAGCACAAACATTTTTTGACAGAAAAGCTCTGCCTCATTTTTACAGGTCTCTGACTCCAGACACATGGGACCATTCACTAGAAGAGCCTACATCCTGCTGTTTTGTCTTTCATTCTTCATTCGACAGTGAAAGTGAATGAGCTGCTGTAAGCATTTGGCCACTGATGTCCTGCCACACTGCTTCCAGCTGGGTTGACATCTGCTGCCTGACCTGGCCCAACTCATCTCACTCTCGGGCCAAGTCAGTGTCTCATCCCCACCCCACGTTTGTGGCTCTGCAAAATTCTGAAACTAGATCCATCACAAAATTTATCCTCATACAAAAATCATCACAACATATTTTGTATATCCATAGTTACTTTACACAATTGTACGTATTGATAATGGTGTAATCCTATAAAACTACAAATGAATTAAGCATCCACTTGCTCTCTTGCAATAATGCTATTAAGACATTAAAGGAAATAAAACCACACAACCTTACATAATGGTATCATCCTATTTAAATTTGCAAAAGATTTAAACATCAGCTAGCTTACCTCCAATAATAACAATTATAAAGTTACTAAAGTTATTATGTAGATGGTGTAAGTGACAATTATTGCTGTTTTCTTTTATATTACGTAATGAGTGTCCATTATGCACATGCATTAATGTTTAATACATAGTTAGTATGTTAATGTTTGATGATTAGAACTATTGTATTTGTCTCACAAGAGTATTTCCTCATAGTCTTTTTCAGGGTTTGTATGCACACTGTATCACTGCATCATCACTTTTGTTGTCTTGTGAATGTGTCTTTCTTTCACTATGTCCCTTTCTCACATTGTGCATCATTCCATTGACTTCAAATTTTTCTCAAATTATTGTAATTGTTAATCATGTGGTTGGTGGTCTTCCAAATACAATTCTGCAACAACATCAAATCTTACTCACATTCTCTGTTTCCAGTACCTCTTTAGTGCACACTTCCATTCTTAAACTAGTAACAACATGTTTATTTCAAATCCTGCAACAAACTGAATTGTTGCTAAGTTTTTTCCACTGGCTTCTGAATTATCATTGTTCCTATCTGCTTTAATAAAGTAAGATTCAGTTTTATAGGTGCACAAAACTATTTTATACATATACAACAAAAATACAATATACTATATTGAAGAATATTAAAATACACAAGAAGACCCATCTGCCCCCCCCCCCCAATAAAAACGTTTTCCAACACCATAACTTTCATTAAATATTTTCATATAACAATAATTTACTCACATCAGCACTTATTACATTGATTTAGCATAATGTCCAAGAAACTGCATTTCAGAAAAATATAGTATTTGGACTGAATTCTTCCAGAAGTTTGAGAAATTCATACATGTGAACTCACCTTTGTCAGTACTCCATTCAGCACTATGATTGTAAACACAGGTCTGCAGTCTACAGCTGGGTGAGCATGTAAATGAGGGCAATGCTCTTTTTTTTCTTCGTGGTGGAGGTTCTTTCTCTTCTGTCTTCCCTCATTGAACATATTATGGTTTGCCAGTCCTATCAATGGACTGAACCATTCCAGATTTGTTGTTGACAGCAGAGAGGATCAGCTTGTGAATTTGCACCTTTACATGGCTGAAATGTTATCAGTCAGGCTGAAAGCCTATTCATGTGAGCATGTCCTCTCTCAAGCAACTGAAAAGTATCCTACATTAAACTTAGCTTGTAATATCTAGAGCTCCTTGTGATTTTCAAGATGTTTTTACTTCTAAATGTTAGCCGTGAGATTTGGAAACTGATTTAATTAACAAGTACGATGCTTCTGCTAAATGATGTTTTCTTTTTTTGGAAAGGGGGGAGGGGAGGGGAGGCTGTACTATCTCAAGAAGTATAGGAAAAGAGATCATTGCATTCCAGGATTGTAATGGTAGAGAAAGGTGAGAAAGAGCAGCACCCAAAATTTAATGTACTTGACAGTTACGTGGCTGAAAAATTTAGGTTGGTGAGAACTGTCCTGAATGCAAAAGTTCGTAGTAGTGATATTCGTGCTGGGTGTCAGGAAAATGTCAGAGGAATAGCACTCACAGGGTTCACAGGATCTAGCCATGCATGAGTTGTAAGGTTTAAATGGGAACACCACCTTCCTCAATTACAGTAACAAAATGTGTTACCACTAAAACCTGAGACAAAGAATGTGACTTGAATGAAAGATGTGACGCATTTCAGGTTAAATAATGCTGTTAATGAACACCACGGAACATATGCAGATTTATAATATTGATCAGCATGGTATATGGAAAGAACTTCACTCTGCATTTCGAGGAAGAGATGTGTAGCGCTGAGTGGCAACGCAATAACTCATTCTTATTGCTGGTTCACACACAAAGATCTGTTTGCCCTAATATCTGTGCACATCACATATGCATAGACAGATCACAGCTTGTGGACAGGAGATTTGCACAAACCTGGAAGTTAGAGGTTTGAAGAAAATTACTCCATTCTGTGGCTCCAAATCACATCTGTACAGAAAAATCATAGTATGTTGACAGGAGACTGCTGCAGATGTTGCAAGTGAAATGTGTTTGTTTCATCTGTGTTTCAATCTAGTGTTTCTCGTACCTAGAAATGTAAAAATTTTATCTGTAACTTGTCACAGTTCATATACTGTATTACATATGGTAACTGGGATACTTTTCTTGTCTTCAAGAAATACTTCTTCAGGGCAATGTATACTGTTTTGTAAGTGTCAGTTATTACTTAACTCAGTGCTTGTTTCAATATTAGTGTCGAAATTTTAAACATTTGCAACTTCTTCCTGTTGTCAGGAATTACAGTGTCACTATCACCCATTCATGCAGTGAAATTACTCTCCCTACACAAGAATTTTGCTGTGTTATGTGAGGAGTTGTGAGAGTTAATAGCTATATGTCTTCATTTACATTCACAAATGGTTTTGCCAGTCATGAGATTCGCCCTTTAACTTGCAAAGTAAATTAATACATTAAAAGTGCTGTCACTTAAGGAGCCACTGTCTTAGTTGCATATATGGTTCTTTATGACACTGACACTGTGTTAACAATTTTTAAGGCTGATACTTCCTGGCAGATTAAAATTATTTGTTTTAGTAGAGCACTTGCCTGTGAAAGGCAAAGGTCCTGCGTTGGAATCTCGGTCAAGCACACAGTTTTAATCTGCTGGGAAGTTTCATGTCAATCCACACTCCATTGAGAAGGGAAAATTTCATTCTGGAATTTTTAAGGTTAGTTGCAAACTGTAGTAGAATTTGTGATATGACACTCAGCGGCAGACAAAGATCTGCAAGGTGACACCGTGGAGGTACGCATGTATGCAATGCTACTCAGTCTGCAAGGTTGCCGGTCCATCAGGTGTACTGCTGGCATTCGAACCCTGAGGAGATGGTTTAAACACACATTCCAATGGAGAGATGGCAGAAATCGGATTCCAAAGCTGAAAAGGTTTTCTGGCTGAATATGATACAGAGGTAAAAGGATGTTGTATTTGGTTTCCTCATAAATATCACATTAAAATACATTGAGATATTGTTTTCATGGGTAAATCTGAGAAAATTGTCAAGAAAGATGATGAACCATTCCTAATATCTGAGGTCATTGAGGATGAACAGAGTGTGAAGAAATTAAATCACCTGAAGATTAGTTAAATCCTGAAAGCAACTGTGCTAAACAGAATGTCATGAAGACCGAATGGGAAGAATCTTGCAGAACAGGGCATAAATAAAAACTCCCATTAAAAATAACAATGTTAATGTTATCTCGACAAGTGTGAGACAATGTTATGAACCTCTCTCATATCAAGATGCTGTGGATTATGATAACTCCAGAAATGCATGCACTTAATGTTAATGAAACTTGGATCATGACTGAACCCCCAGAAAACCAAAAATTACTGAATGAAAGGTGTGTTTTCAAAGACAAAAGGAAAAAATGGATGGCAATGTGGATAGATTGACTTGTTGTTACAGGATTTTGACAGAGGCATGTTATGAGCTACACTGAAACCTTTAGTCCAGTGGTACGATTTGACTCCATAAGAATAATGTACCTATTGCAGCATCCAAAGCTTTGAACAGGAAGCAGTTTCATGTTAAAACTGCATTTTATGTAGTAAAATTGTTACAAAGATAGATATGGAACAACCAGAGGGCTTTGAGGATGGCACCAAAAGGGTATCCAAGATGAAGAAAACTATTATGGACTCAAACAAGCATCTGCACTATGGAATTGATGGTTCACCAGTGTGCTGAACAAATGTAGCCTAATAGGAACAGGTACAGATCCCTGTGTTTCTGTACATGACAAAGATGGACTCTTGACCACCCTAGTTATTCACACTGATGATTGTCTGATTGTATCGGAGTCTACAGAAGTCATCAGTATGTTACTGAATGGTTTCGAGCAGGAATTTCGTGTAACTATGAGCAGTGCTATTCATTATCTAGGTTTGCAGAAAAAAAGGCAGGAGATATCCTTATTGAAAAAATCAATCACGCATTTTGTTGTCAAACTTAGTGAGGCCACCGTAGCTTTGAGCTCTCAGAGCTACTGGCAAAAAGACCAAAAGCAGACATCGAGGCAAGTGCAACCAGAGGTCCTCCTAGCTGAGCATCTACTTCCCTCTGCCAATCAAGTTACTCTGTCAAGTACTTGCTCCTTCCTTCCAGTGGGAAAATTTGTTGGATTAGTCTTTATATCTCTTCATCTTAATTAACTTTGTCCCCCCCCAGGCAAATACCTGATTGAAGTTGAGAGTTCAGTATTAAGTTCTATAAGAAGTAGTGTTTTGTTTAGCTAATATCCTGTTGTATTGTGATGAATGTTTCTCTTACTGATCTGAAACATTTCTGAGGTATCTCACTATGCAAGACATAGCAGTTTGGTGATGTGGTATTCTTTGGACTCAGGTATTCACATCTGTGTTCTTTTGTTCTTTACTCCCTCCAGGTAAACAGATGGATGAGATCTTTTTGCTTCTCTGTGGCTCCACACCCAGTTTGTGTACCCCTTGATGTGATGCAACAGATGTTACTCTTTCTGTGATGGAGCTGCACTACTTCAAGCATCCTGGCATCTTGACAGCTGTTACCAACAGTCAGTGGACAACACTAACTATGTTGGTTCACAAACCAGATGGTTTCCTCTGCACACATGGTGACTTCAAGAACACCATTAACATACAGTCCATTGGTGAGTCTTACCTACTCAGAAGTTGAACAAGATTCTTACTTGAATGGCAGGTGGCAAAATCTTTGTGAAAATTGATCTCAAGGATGCATGTTTATAGCTTCCATTGGATGTGTCATCAGGAGACTCACTGGTAATGAATACGTCCTTCGGTCTCTTCCACTACTATCACCTGCCCTTTGGGATTACGAGCACCTCAGTGATATTAAAGAGGTATATGGAACACATTTCAAAGGGAGTGTCAGATGTGTCCAGTTACCTGGATGATATCATCGTTGCAGACCAGTCTGCCCAACACCTGATGGATAACCTGGACACCCTTTTCTCCATCCTACAGACAGCAAATATTTGTTGTAACCAAATTGAACGTTTAGGACATATCCTTGGTGCCATAGGTATCCAGAAAATGCCACATTATGTTCAGTCTATGCAGAACTTACCACCTTCGATGAAAGTGAAGCAACTTCAGTCCATATTAGGCCAACTGAATTCCTATTATATGTTCATCTCCTATGTTGCCACAACTGCAGAACTACTGAACCATCTCTTACTTAAAATATAACATGTAATTGGTACATGGCATGTGACCACACCTCCCAGAGCCTTAAACAGGCACTGCTTCATCCCACATGTCTGATGGATACTACCCCTTGCTCCCTGTAGTTGCTGCAATAGATGCATCCAATTACAGATCAGCAGCTGTCCTCTCTCACATCATTGACAGTGTGAAATGGCCTGTCATTTTCATTCTGAAAACATTGACATTGGCCCAGTGCAACTATGGACAGATCAAAAAGGACGCTCTGGCCATAGTCTTCATTTAAATAAAAATATGTTTATGGGCGCCATTTTACTCTGTTAAGAGACCACAACCCATTGTTGCCCTTATTTCGAAATGACACAAACACTCCACAAAATTGGTTCACCACCTTCAGTGATGGGCTTTGCTTCTCACCAGTTATTCCTATGATATCCAGTACTGTTCTATCTCTCACCATGTCAACACTGACTTGCTTTCAAGATTGTCAGTGGGACAAGACTCCTCTTTTGACTTCAGTCTGGAAGTATTCTGCCATATGGATGTCAGTGACAAACAAGCTGTCACCTCACTCCCTATTGATATCACACTGGTGGCTCAGCATTTGGCAAAAGACCCGATTCTTTGCGAGCTCCTCCTTCTGGTCCAGCGGTGATGGTCAGTGGTTCGCCAGAGGTTTTCAATCCAGAAGTTCAGAGTTATTGGTATCACAAACATGAGTTCTCTGCCCTCAATGGGTCCTGCTGCTCCAGGGTGAAAATGGCCAATATTTGGTCATCATTCGTCCTCCCCCCAGCTCCATATCCTACACCTGCTTCACCGCAGTTTTTGTGCATCATGCTAATGAACTGCCTGGAACATCAACATGTGTGTTGGAAACAGACTGATGCTGACATTGCCATATGGTAACAACCTACATATCTCGCCAAAGCAAGGAAATGCCCCCAGTGCTTTGCTATTTCCCGTGGCTGCAGCTGTCGACATCTTGGTTGCAGCTCCATTTGGATTGCATGGGCCCTTTTCTGAGTCATTTGTGGTTCTTTATGGTCAACACTGGATATGGTTTCCCCTACATCTTCTGCATGTCCTCTACATCCTCATTGCATGTGATCCAAGCCTTGAGTGGATATTTGTGATTGAAGATCTTTCCAAAACCATCATCAGAGACAATGGGCCTCAATTTGTGTCCATGGCATTTACATCTTTCTGTGCCTCCAATGGAACTGCTGTCATCCACACAGCTCCATTCCACCCAGCACCCAATGTTCTGTCAGAGCAGTTCATCTGAAAGTTTTAAGATCAGCTGTCGAAGTCCCGCAGTCACCACTCACTGGCCAATGCATTCTTCATCTTTCTGGCCTCTTATTGGGAAACCTTTCAGGAGGAGGCTAGTTCAGCTGAACAAACCCATGGGCAGCCACAGCAATCAAACCTCTCTCTTGTGCAAGCATGACAAATGTTGGGCGGTCACCGTTGGACTCTGGTGGTGGTAATGTGACTACTAACACAATCAATGTTGAAGGTCCAATTCTTCAAAGGTTCCTGCAGCTGCAAAGATCTAAACTCCAGGCACCCACCATCGGATTCCAACACAGGCTCAGTATCTTTTCTTGTCCCAAATTCATCTGCTCCACAGCCAGAAGCCAACATGCAAGCACCATCTATGGCAGCCCATACACCTTCACCAGAGGGCAGCGGCATACAGCATCCACCCCTAGGTCAACTCGAATGGACACTGAGCAGGGTGCTGTGGACCAACACATGCAGAGGAGATCTACCAACACCATGGAGGTCAACCCTGATGTCAAAGTTGGCTACTATCTCTCTCCTCTTCTTGGAGTTATGTCGAATACCAACAGTAAGCCCAACAGATCAGCAACCCTGGAGACATAAGCATCACATATATGGGTGCCTCCAAGGTGTCTCCTGCCAGGACTTCAGCTGCTGACGAGTGTCATAGTGCAACTGATAGACAGCAGAACATTTAAGCTTGCAGGAGACAAAGTATCAAGAAAGCAATTAATTACGGATTTGTGCTCCCAAACAAAATGTGAAGAAGTTTCTATAAACATCAGGGTTTGCAGAGCAGCTTCCATGGGGACTTTGCAGATAAAAAAAAAAAGAAGAGACTCAACAAAATTTGTCAGAGTATAATGAATGATTCCTCACCTGCAACCACTGAAAGAAGAAGAGGTGACAGACGAATGAAGTTGTAAGAAGATAGGAAAAATGCCATTGTCAGACACATTGAGCAATTCAAGCTGATGGAAAGTCACTATTCTAGAGGAAAAATGCTACATTGCCAATATTTGACCAGTGAATTAAATGTAAAAATAATGTGGGAAATGTTCTGTGACAAACATCCTGATCTGGATGTAAAGTATGACTACTACCGGACAATATACTGCAATAATTTTAATATTGGCTTTGGAGCACCTTTTATTGACGTATGCTCACCCCTCATATGTTTGGCTGGAGAACAAATTTGCAAAGGAGTCAAATCAGATTGCTTCACCTCAACAACAAGAATACAACAATAATTGCGATGTTCATTTACTGATTCCTGTATGCTGCTCCAGTACACATAGAGAGTGTTGAAGTGTGGTTACCAATCATCAGTCATTTTTTTATACCCCCTGATAGAGTTTTTGGAAACATGGAGAGAAAATTTTCAAAATTGAGTATAATCAAAAGCCCTGCAGTATGTCGGCATAATGGAAAAATTCACCACAGTGGTGCATTTGGGCTCAGATGACTGCAAAGTGAGAGACTGGAAGAGGATCACAACTGACGTCATCAAAGCTCGTCGATCCTGGCACTTTAAGTTTCAAAAATCGAAGAGAATTATCAATCACGAAGACAGAAAACAAAAAATTATGTCTTGTGCAAGGAGCAGCATTCTTCAGTTTTGAAAGTGGAGAGCTGAAATCTATTCTTGAAAGAGACAACATGTCACAAAAGAAATTCTTCCTCAGGAGGTTTCAAAAGGCACCCCACTGAAAAATCTAAAATTATGGATGTCAAGCAGCTCTTAGAGCTACACTGGTGAGAGACGTGGCCCGTGGAGGAAAAGGTAAAATTCTACACTGATGTTTTTGAGCAGCAGAAGATCATCGATACAGATGAATGTCAAAATGGCAAGGCTGAAGGACTTGACTTTGAGCTCTTAGATGACAATGGTTCCCCAAACACAGCTTAAATGCTGTCTACTTCAGTTTATCTTGTGATAGTTTCTTTGCAATATTTCATTTTCCCAAGATTTGTTTCCAAAGATTTCTCACTTTCATGACAGGTGTTAAGCCTGAATTCAGTGATTAAATATGAGTAATATTAATACACTATGTGATCAAAAGTATCCGGACAGCCCCAAAAACATATGTTTTTCATATTAGATGCATTATGCTGCCACCTCCTGCCAGGTACTCCATATCAGTGACCTCATTAGTCATTAGACATTGTGAGAGAGCATCTTGGGGCACTCCGCTGAACTCATGGACTTGAAACATGGTCAGGTGATTGGGTGTCGCTTGTGTCATATGTCTGTACACAAGATTTACACACTCCTAAACATCCCTAGGTCCACTATTTCTGATGTGATAGTGAAGTGGACTGTCTGAAAACATCATGGAAGAAGAAACCGAAAGTAGATGCACACAACATAGGTGAACCTATATTAAAGGAAGAGTTTGAACTAGCTCTGAAAAAATTGAAAAACAACAAATCGCCTGGTATAGACAATATCCCAGCCGAACTTCTGAAATCTGGAGGAGCAAAACTGAATCAGGAGTTGTATAATCTTGTTTTCAACATGTACGAGCAGGGTAAAATTGCTACAGACTTTGAGAAAAACATTATGATCCTCATTCCAAAGAAGGCAAATGCTACAAGATGTGAAAATTATAGGACGCTCAGCCTAGTTACTCATGCCTCTTAAATAGTTACCTCAATTATCCTAAAACGCATAGAACAAAAAGTTGAAGCTACACTCTCCGAAGACCAGTTTGGATCCCGGAAAGATTGAGGAACCAGAGAAGCAATATTTGCTCTGAAACTAATAATAGAGAAACGACTAGATAAGAACCTGACAACATACATAGCTTTCATAGATGTAGAGAAAGCCTTTGATAATATTAAATGGGATAAGATGTTTGAGGAACTCAAAAAAGGAGGAATAGACTATAAAGATAGAAAAATGATATGGAACCTGTACAAAAACGAGACAGCAGTTATCCATGGATGGACAAAACAAGAAGAGGTGCAGATACGGAAAGGTGTCTGACAAGGTTGCGCACTATCGCCTGTTATCTTTAACCTATACATTGAAGAGGCGCTGAAAAAAGTAAGGGAAAATTCACAGACAGGTGCAGTAATTCATGGCCAACAAATAGATGTGATAAGATATGCCGATGATATAGCTGTCCTGCCTGAAAGTGAAGAAGATCTTTTAGTCCTACTGAATAGAATGGATAAAGTTATGGGGGAAGAATATAATATGAGAATTAATAAAGCAAAAACAAAAGTAATGGCATGCGACAAAAAAGATCAAGTGAAAGTCCAAGTTCATGTAGGAAATGAACTGCTCGAACAAGTTGATAAATTTACTTATCTGGGCAGTAATATTACCAGGGATGGAAGAAGCAAGGCAGAAGTGAGAAGTAGAATTGCTCAAGCAAAGGCTGCTTTTAACAAGAAGAAAAACATCTTAACATCTAAGAACATCAGCCTTGAAATCAAGAAAAGATTTTTGAAATCATATGTGTGGAGTGTGGCATGCTATGGGTGTGAAACATGGACTCTCGGGACAGAGGAAGACCAGAAGCTAAATTCTTTTGAAATGTGGTGCTATAGATGCATGCTCAAAATAAAATGTATTGACAAGGTCACAAACGAAGTAGTCCTAGAAAGAGCAGGTGAGAAGAGAAGCTTCTGGAGTTTCATTGTTAAAAGAAGAGTGCAATTTACAGGCCATCTATTCAGACATAAAGGACTCCTGAACACAATCATAGAGGGATATGTTGAGGGAAAAAGACCAAGAGGAAGACCACGACTGAGGTACATGGATCAAATCGTGAAAGATGTGGGATGTAACACCTATAAAGAAATGAAAAGCTGAAAGATGCACAGAAAGGAGACAAGCTGCCATTGTAGCTGTTGCAAACCAATCCTTGGATTGACCACTACAGAAGAAGAAGTGAAGTGGAAACGTGAAGGGACACATACAGCACAAAAGCATACAGGCCGACCTAGTCTACTGACTGACAGAGACTGCTGACAGTTGAAAAGGGTCCTAATGTGTAATAGGCAGTAGGCAGACATCTATCTAGACCATCACACAGGAATTCCCAACTGTATCAGGATCCACTGCAAGTACTGTGACAGTTAGGCAGAAGGTGAGAAAACTCGGATTTCATGGTTGAGCTGCTGCTCATAACCACACATCCCGCTGGTAAATGCCAAACAACGCCTCGCTTGGTGTAAGGAGCATAAACATTGGACAATGGAGTAGCGGGAAAATGTTGTGTGAGTGACGAATCACGGTACACAGTGTGGCTATCTGATGGCAGGGTGTGGGTATGGTGAATGCCCAGTGAAAGTAATCTGTCAGTGTGTGTAGTGCCAACAGTAAAATTCGGAGGCAGTGGTGTTGTGGTGTGGTCATGTTCTTCTTGGAGGGGGCTTGCAGCCCTTATTGTTTTCCATAGCATTATCATAGCACCATAGCACAGGTCTACATTGATGTTTTAAGCACCTTCTTGCTTCCCACTGTTGAACAGCAATTCAGGGATGGCAATTGCATCTTTCAACGTGACTGAGCACCTGTTCATAATGCATGGCCTATGGTGGAGTGGTTACACAACAGTAACATTCCTGTAATGGACTAGCCTGCACAGAGTCCTGCCCCGAATCCTATAGAAAACCTTTGGGATATTTTGGAGCGCTGACTTGGTGCCAGGCCTCACCGACCAACATCAATACCTCTCCTCAGTGCAATACTCCATGAAGTATGGGCTACCATTTCCCAAGAAACCTTTCAGCACCTAATTGAATGTATGCCTGCAAGATTGGAAGCTGTCATCAAGGCTAAGGGTGGGACAACACCATACTGAACTCCAGCATTACCGATGGAGGGCGCCACAAACTTGTAAGTCATTTTCAACCAGGTGTCCGCATACTTTTTATCACATATTGTATTGTACCTTGTAGTAGTTCATGTTTAGTTTTTTTTATTTAAATGTTTCAATCCTTTTAAATATTTAAAATAAATCAGTATTTCAGCACTTTGTTTGTTTAATTTTCTTCTGTTCACATTATTTTTGTATACTCCTGTAGTCTACCATTCTTACTGACATAGCCAGATAAACACCGGAATTAATTTTTCTGCTGATTTTGCAGCTGACTGCATTCCATCATGGCCACTGATGTGGTTGCAGAAGTGGCAAACTGGCCCATTCGGTTGCAAAATGGGCTAGGTACAAAATTTTATGTAAAAGTACTAATAAGGGGTTAATGTAGGATTACAGAGACATTTATGATTTGGTCACTATGTTTTATTCCTTTCTTTTGAGACATTAACCACCATTGTAATATTGCTGTGAGAGCAAGGATACGTCTTTTGGCTTTTCCCAAAAATCTTTTAAAACTGTCTTAACTACTTTTGCAACTGGGCTCCTCATTTGATGTACACATATGTGTGCTTTGAGTCTCAACCAGTAGAAGAAAAAAATATTTTATGACAGTTATTAAGATTTTTGTTCATGGAATTTTAGAAAGCAGTTGTTTTTAAGTACACACAAATACATATTACACTTCTTGCACATGGTACTCCACCCTTCAGAGTGACATTTAGAGGCATTCTTTGCATCTTCATAATGGGAAAGGTGATCAACCTGGTCAAATTGAGTTAGATTTCTTGGCTGGTGCAACATTTCTTCTCCTGGGTGTATTATCATCAGTCTTTTTCCCAGCGGCTAGGTTTATGACATTTAAAGCATTTACCTTGTTTTCTCAAATTTTTATCTTCAAGACTAGGGTTATTCTTAAGGTGGTTATTCCTATGTTGTTTATCAGCCAGAACTGCCTCCCCATTTGCAACTTCCTGTAGATTTAAACGTTTTTTTCCATCAACAATCTTAAGATCAAATTCTCTAGAGTTTGTTGATCAAGATGTGTTGATTCCCATGCTCTCAGAAAATGGTTGTATCTCAGTGGTAACATCATTAATAATTTTGTGATCACCTCTAGAGTTCAAAACATTTTCATATTGATTCCTCAGGCAATGTACCAGCTCTTATAACTGTGAAATATAATAAATGTATGTAGCCATGTCACTTGAAACATCCTTTTTTTAAAGTTGTACCATTGCTGTTGTTGTAAATGTATGTTTCATTGTTTTTCCGTTAGTAAAGAGAACATGGCAGCTTAAGAGTCACAGTTTACAATTTATTTATTTATTTATTTATTTTACTGAGCAGCTTTGGATTTACCTATAAAGATCACATACAAGTATATATTCACATTGTCTGTTTCACAAAATAATAATAACATACACTATTTAATTATTATAGGTATATCATTTTTTAGTACAGAATTACACATTTCAGATCTACTTCACAATCTACCTACACACATTTTAATTATATTATATGATACATAAGTACAAATTTTGCTCACCTCCACAGCTGAGTGGCAGCTGGCATGGTAGCTTAGTGTATTCGGTCAGCGTAGATAGCTGTCATGCGGGGGACCACGTTCAATTCCTGGTACTCCAAGGATTTTTTTTTCCTTGATGGTAAGACTGGTAAGGGGTGCACCCAGCCTACTTGAGTGAATAGCAGTGGCTCCACACCCTGGAAAGTCTGCAGAATGGCTGGAAAGTGGTGTGCTAACCACATGCCCCTCCATACCACACTCACACGATACTGTAAGGCAGAGGATGGCACAGTGGCCAGTTGGCCAGTAGACATCCCTTGGGCCTTCACGGCCTGGTGAGGATCTCCTTACAGGTAAACATTTTGAATCTACTGCAATTCACATTTTAATTCTATTAGACCATATGCCTGTTTCCAATTTTTTGCATTTAGCATGAGTTCAGTGACAGAATAGAAGGGACTCTCTACAAGGAATAGTTTTATTGTTTGTTTGGATTTCTCCTTCAAGCTGGTGTTTGAAATTTGAAGGGGTAAAGAGTTGAACATTTTTATTGTCATTTAAGCAGTGTTTCTTGTACATTTAGTTGTATTATGTTGAGGAAAACTTAACTTTATACAGTTTCTGGTAGTATGGCTATGTATGTCTTCATTTTTAACAAATTTGTTATGATCTTCCTGTACAAAAAGTAATATTTTGTGTATAAAAATTAATATTTTGTATATATACATAATTTAAGTTTTTGAATAGCTGCTTACAACACTCTATTCTTTCTTAATTAGCCATTACTCTGATTCTTACATTTTGTAGTTTAAAGATTTTCATTGCATCACTTGCCTGATCGCATACTTTTATGCCATAGGTCATGATAGTATTAAAACATGAGAAATTTACAATTTGTGTAACATCATCTGCTATTAGTGGCTTAATATTTCAAATAACAAATGTGACAGTAGTTAGTTTACTAGTTGTTGTAGCAATGTGCTCTTTCGATATTAAACAGTTATCTACAATGAATCCTTAGATTTTTGTGGTTTCAACTGCATCTATACTCAATGTTTGTAAATGTTAGGATTCCTCTATTTTTCTTCTGTTCTTGTTCCTGAAGAATATTACTTTAGTTTTCGCATTATTGAGAATTAGCCTAATGGTTTTGAGCCACTGAGTAATACACTCAAATATCATTTTGCTTTTTGTTATGGTATCCTGCAAATCGTTATGCAATGGTATTGTCTGCAAAAAGAATCATTTCACTTTCAGTGTTTTGAGGTAAATTGTCTGTGTACACTTACAGAAAAAATATAACAACACGAAAAAAATAGTAAATCTAAAGTAACGTATTTAAGTGATTGAAATTTCAAGATCACAGGTTAATGTAAGATCAAAATAGACCATTGCAAATGTGATATTCTGATACGTTAGTAGCTGGTGTAACTGCCAGATTGTTGAATGCAACCATGCAAACATGCATGCATTGTGTTGTACAGGTGCTAGATATCAGTTTGTGGGATGGCGTTCCATGCCTGTTGCATGTGGTCAGTCAATACAGGGACAGTTAATGCTGTTTGTGGATGATGCTGGAGTTGTCGTCTGATGATGCACCCTATGTGCTTAATTGGAGGCAGATCTGGTGATTAAGCAGGCCTGGCAACATGTTGACACTCTGTAGAGTGTGTTTGGTTACAACAGCAGTATGTGAGTGAGTGTTATCCTGTTCATGAATGGTAGCACAAAAGGTCAATCAGCAGACTGATGTTCAAATTTGTAGTCAGGATGCGTGGGATAACCACAAGAATGCTCCTGCTGTCATATAAAATCACACCCCATACCATAACTCCAGGTGTAGGTTCAGCATGTCTAGAAGGCAGATAGGTTGGTTGCAGGCCCTCAACTGGCCTCCTCCTAACCAACACAGGGCCATATTACTGGCACCAAAGCAGAACCAGCTTTCATCAAAAAACACAACAGACCTCCACTCTGCCCTGCAATGAGCTCTCACTTGACACCACTGAAATAACAGATGGTGGTGGTTTGGGGCCAGTGAAATGTATACTATATGGCATCTGGCTCAGAGTTAGAATAGAATAGAATGGAATAGAATAGTTATCCTTGAAGCAACCAATTAGTAACAGTTTGTTGTTCTAATTGCTGCTGCAGATGCAGTACAATGAGCCAGAGCCTTGCGCCGAATATGATGGCCTTCCCTCTCAGTAGTGCCACAAGCTGTCTGAAGCCCAGTCTTTTATGACCATCGCAGAAGGCACATCAAGTTTCATATTGCACTATTACATGTCCTCGTTCAAACTCAATGAGGTGCTGATAGTGGTGTTTTGTTGCCTTAAATGTATTCTTGACTAACATCAAGTCACCACATCCTATATCAAAGGTGACTAAAGATCACAATGGTTACAGAGCATATTTAAAGCAAATCTGACTTGCATCCTTATAGTGGCACTACTAGCGCCACTCCTAAGCAATCGGGATGATATTTGAATTGACATTAACTTTCAGAAGGAGAAACACACTTACCAACCTTTGTTTATGTCACACAACTCCTTTCTGGTGTTGTGATTTTTTTTCTGTCAGTGTATAACAGGAGCAACAGATGTCCTAATATGCTGCCCTGTGGTACACTGTGACTGATTTGTTGTAATTCCTGAACAATACTAAGAGCTGGTCCTCTTATCCCCTTGTGGCTTTTGCTGACATTATCTGATGATTTACCTGCTTCTCTGTTAATTACCTTCCATGTGGTCCTGACTGTTTGATGACTGAGCAGTGGTGTTTCCCACAGACTAGTTTTTGCATCTTTTGGTGTCTTATTGTAAACCTTCTGTAAGATTTATAACAGTTATCAAAATGGTCAGGCTTGTGTGGCTCTTTGCTAAGGCTACAAAACTGTTTAATTTTCTAATAGGATACAAGTAAACCCTTTGTCAACCACGGTACATGCCCTCACCCTCCACCCCCCTTTTTTTTTAATTTTTTTTTTTTTTTTTTTTACTGTCATCATTTTACTCGATAGCCACTCTTCTATAGCTTTTCAGTAAATATCCTGTAAAATGTTATATTTGATATTTATATTATCAGAAAGGTACATTTCTGGGCAATGTTCATTTTACACTTTTTTCTTTATAAATTCTATGTTAGAGATGCTATCTCTGTAAAAGAAATAGTTGTGAGTATCTACCTTCATACCATCTTTTATAATTATAGTCTGTGAGTTGCTGTCTGATAGATTCATTTCATTTGCCATGCAATTGTACCTACTGGATTACTAACTACTGATTATAAAATCAGTGGCAGACTGCGTGTTCTTTCTCATTCTAGTACAACTTTAGCAATATTTGTTGTAAGTAATGTGTCAAGCTCTACTTTGAATCTTGTATCTAATAAGCAGTTGATATTTACAGCCCCACATAAAATTAGTTTATTCATCTTCCAGAAGTGTGATAGTACCCTGTCCATGATTTGTACAAATCTGCTGAAATCACCATATGGTGCCTTGTATACATATATATGGCCCAGTCACATTTATGTGACCACTGCCTATGTTCAATGTCACTGTGCAATAAGCACTCACAAATAGCACACGGAAGCACTAGCAGCGAAAGGTATGTAAAGCATGGTGGGGTACAAGGAAAACATTGCAATCACTGTCATTATGTGAAAACAGAGTGATATATCTGAGGTCCAAAAGAGCATGCTCATTGACTTTGGGGCCAACAGTGGAAGCATTTCTGAAATGGCTAAGTTTGTAAACTGGTCACATGCTGCTGTGGTTAAGGTACACCGTGCGTGACAAAGTGGCACTATCCAAAACCGGTGCCAAGTCAGCTGTACAGCACCATCAGCCGTAGATGACACACGTGAATGATGGGTGCGGAGATGAGTACAGGCAAATATATGTGCAACTGTTGAGCAACTGACTGCCCAGGTGAACCAAGGGCCTACCAACATTGTCTTCTCATAGATTATTTAGTGAACATTCCTGTGCATAGGCCTCCACAGGAGGCACTTGGTTCATGCACCCATGCTGACTGCTGCTCAGTGGTGACAAAGACTGGAATTTGCATGCCAGTGCCACAACTGGACATCCAGTTAGTGGTGACAGGTGGCCTTTCCAGATGAATCACATTTTATGCTCCATTGGAAAGATGGCCATTGGCATGTATGGTGTGTAACAGCTGAAAGCAAACATCTTGCAACAATTGTTGGAGAAGTACAGGCAGGAGAAAGGAAAGTTAGGGTCAGGGGAATCTTTTTGTGGCATTTTCTAGGCAATCTCATCATTCTGGAAGGCACTATGGATCAGCACAAGTATGCGTCTATCCTGGGTAACCATATTCAGAATTTTGACAGGTGGTCACATTAATGTGACTGGACAGTGTAGTGTTTGTTAAATTTTCATGAATCACATTTGCTAATTTTGCTTTAACATCTAATTATCTAATGATTTTATCTAAAGTTTCTTTGTCTACAAAAGCAAATCCTTTCTTCAGATCAATAAACAATACTGTTGTATGTTTACTGGTTAATATTCTGTGGCAAATTAAAAATCTTTTCTGTGCAGGATCTTCTCTTTCGAAAACCATACTGATTTTCATAGGTCTACAAGACATATGTGGGTCAAAGTAATATATTTTCTAAGTCTTCCTGCCCCCCCCCCCCCCCCCCCCAGTGATCCGTGGACCTTGCCGTTGGTGGCCTCAGCGATACAGATAGCCGTACCATAGGTGCAACCACAATGGAGGGGTATCTGTTGAGAGGCCAGACAAACGCGTGGTTCCTGAATTGGGGCAGCAGCCTTTTCAGTAGTTGCAGGGGCAACAGTCTGGATGATTGACTGATCCGGCCTTGTAACATTAACCAAAACGGCCTTGCTGTGCTGGTACTGCGAATGGCTGAAAGCAAGGGGAAACTACGGCCGTAATTTTTCCCGAGGGCATGCAGCTTTACTGTATGGTTAAATGATGATGGCGTCCTCTTGGGTAAAATATTCCGGAGGTAAAATAGTCCCCCATTCAGATATCCAGGCGGGGACTACTCAAGAGGACGTCGTCATCAGGAGAAAGAAAACTGGCGTTCTACGGATCGGAGCGCGGAATGTCAGATCCCTTAATCGGGCAGGTAGGTTAGAAAATTTAAAAAGGGAAATGGATAAGTTAAAGTTAGATATAGTGGGAATTAGTGAAGTTCAGTGGCAGGAGGAACAAGACTTCTGGTCAGGCAAATACAGGATTATAAATACAAAATCAAATACGGGTAATGCAGGAGTAGGTTTAATAATGAATAAAAAAATGGGAGTGCGGGTAAGCTACTATGAACAGCATAGTGAACGCGTTATTGTGGCGAAGATAGACACGAAGCCCACTCCTACTACAGTAGTACAAGTTTATATGCCAACTAGCTCTGCAGATGCCGAAGAAATTGAAGAAATGTATGATGAAATCAAAGAAATTATTCAGCTAGGGAAGGGAGACAATAATTTAATAGTCATGGGTGACTGGAATTCGGTAGTAGAAAAAGGGAGAGAAGGAAACATAGTAGGTGAATATGGACTGGGGCTAAGAAATGAAAGAGGAAGCCGCCTGGTAGAATTTTGCACAGAGCACAACTTAATCACAGCTAACACTTGGTTCAAGAATCATAAAAGAAGGCTGTATACATGGAAGAAGCCTGGAGATACTGACAGGTTTCAGATAGATTATATAATGGTAAGACAGAGATTTAGGAACCAGGTTTTAAATTGTAGGACGTTTCCAGGGGCAGATGTGGACTCTGACCGCAATCTATTGGTTATGAACTGTAGACTAAAACTGAAGAAACTGCAAAAAGGTAGGAATTTAAGGAGGTGGGACCTGGATAAACTGACTAAACCAGAGGTTGTACAGAGTTTCAGGGAGAGCACAAGGGAACAATTGACAAGAATGGGGGACAGAAATACAGTAGAAGAAGAATGGGTAGCTTTGAGGGATGTAGTAGTGAAGGCAGCAGAAGATCAAGTAGGTAAAAATACGAGGGCTAGTAGAAAGCCTTGGGTAACAGAAGAAATATTGAATTTAATTGATGAAAGGAGAAAATATAAAAAAGCAGCAAATGAAGCAGGCAAAAAGGAATACAAACGTCTCAAAAATGAGAGCGACAGGAAGTGCAAAATGGCTAAGCAGGGATGGCTAGAGGACAAATGTAAGGATGTAGAGGCTTATCTCACTAGGGGTAAGATAGATACTGCCTACAGGAAAATTAAAGAGACCTTTGGAGAAAAGAGAACGACTTGTATGAATATCAAGAGCTCAGATGGAAACCCAGTTCTAAGCAAAGAAGGGAAAGCAGAAAGGTGGAAGGAGTATATAGAGGGTCTATACAAGGGCGATGTACTTGGGGACAATATCATGGAAATAGGAGAGGATGTAGATGAAGATGAAATGGGAGATACGATAGTGCGTGAAGAGTTTGACAGAGCACTGAAAGATCTGAGTCGAAACAAGGCCCCGGAAGTAGACAACATTCCATTAGAACTACTGACAGCCTTGCGAGAGCCAGTCCTGGCAAAATTCTACCACCCAGTGAGGAAGATGTATGAGACAGGTGAAATACCCTCAGACTTCAAGAAGAATATAATAATTCCAATCCCAAAGAAAGCAGGTGTTGACAGATGTGAAAATTACTGAACAATCAGTTTAATAAGCCACAGCTGCAAAATACTAACGTGAATTCTTTACAGATGAATTGAAAAACTAGTAGAAGCCGACCTCAGGGAAGATCAGTTTGGATTCCATAGAAATATTGGAACATGTGAGGCAATACTGACCCTACGACTTATCTTAGAAGCTAGATTAAGGAAAGGCAAACCTACATTTCTAGCATTTGTAGACTTAGAGAAAGCTTTTGACAATGTTGACTGGAATACTCTCTTTCAAATTCTGAAGGTGGCAGGGTTAAAATACAGGGAGCGAAAGGCTATTTACAATTTGTACAGAAACCAGATGGCAGTTATAAGAATCGAGGGGCATGAAAGGGAAGCAGTGGTTGGGAAGGGAGTGAGACAGGGTTGTAGCCTCTCCCTGATGTTATTCAATCTGTATATTGAGTAAGCAGTAAAGGAAACAAAAGAAAAATTCGGAGTAGGTATTAAAATCCGTGGAAAAGAAATAAAAACTTTGAGGTTTGCCGATGACATTGTAATTCTGTCAGAGACAGCAAAGGACTTGGAAGAGCTGTTGAACGGAATGGAAAGTGTCTTGAAGGGAGGATATAAGATGAACATCAACAAAAGCAGAACGAGAATAACGGAATGTAGTCGAATTAAGTCGGGTGATGCTGAGGGAATTAGATTAGGAAATGAAACACTTAAAGTAGTAAAGGAGTTTTGCTATTTGGGGAGCAAAATAACTGATGATGGTCGAAGTAGAGAGGATATAAAATGTAGATGGGCAATGGCAAGGAAATCGTTTCTGAAGAAGAGAAATTTATTAACATCGAGTGTAGATTTAAGTGTCAGGAAGTAGTTTCTGAAAGTATTTGTGTGGAGTGTAGCCATGTATGGATGTGAAACATGGACGATAAATAGTTTGGACAAGAAGAGAATAGAAGCTTTCGAAATGTGGTGCTACAGAAGAATGCTGAAGGTTAGATGGGTAGATCACATAACTAATGAGGAGGTACTGAATAGGATTGGGGAGAAGAGAAGTTTGTGGCACAACTTGACCAGAAGAAGGGATCGGTTGGTAGGACATGTTCTGAGGCATCAAGGGATCACCCATTTAGTATTGGAAGGCAGCGTGGAGGGTAAAAATCATAGAGGTAGACCAAGAGATGAATACACTAAGCAGATTCAGAAGGATGTAGGTTGCAATAGGTACTGGGAGACGAAGAATCTGGCACAGGATAGAGTAGCATGGAGAGCTGCATCAAACCAGTCTCAGGACTGAAGACCACAACAACAACAACAACAAGTATTCCTGGATCATATGCTCTTGGTATTTTAATAGTAAAACTCACCATGCTGCTCAACTCTTCTCTCGTAGCATCTGCCACTGGAATTTGCTGATCATCTTTGTAAGACTCTTGTTTGATCTTCTCTACCTCCTCTGTTAATCCTACCTGGTAAGTCCAGGACTAGACTGATGAGCAATTGTCAAGAACCAGTCTTACAAGTGTTTTGCAAGTCATTTATTTCATGGATGAATTATATTTCATTAAGATTCTCCCAACGAATCTTAGACTTTCGTGTGTTTCTCATACAGTTCATTTTACATTGTCATTTCACTTTAAATTACTACAGATGGTTACTCTCAGGTAATTTATAGTAGTTACTGTTTCCACTATTTTTCAGCAATAGTGTAATAAAATAGCAGTGGATCTCTTCGCCTATTTATGTGCAGTGTGTTACATTACTTATATTCAGATACAACTGCCAATCCTTGCACCAAACATTAATCCTTTACAGGTCTTCCTGAATTCTGCTAGTCTTCTGGCATTACAACTTTTCTATATAGATGACACAGCACCATCTGCAAACAGCCTCATGGGGTCTTCAGTGTTATCCCCTTCTTGCCTAAGAACCATGTTTTGCAGTGCAGTCTGCTGCAAGACAAGCAAGAGGAGAGTTAATGAGGTTCTGAAAGTTACTGAAAGGGATGTGGTGCTATGCCAACACCAGTGCTGTGGAGGTTTCTCAATTGAGAACCCGTGGCATGAACAGCCTGATCGTAGTGGTCCAACAGATTCTCAATTGGGTTTAAATCCAGGGAGATAGGTGGCCAGGTTGTATAGTAAACTCATCCTCGTGCTCTTCCAACCATGCATGTACACTGTGTGGTACTTCGCATTATCCTTCTGATAGATGCCATTTTGGCGAGAAAAAACAAACTGCATATAGCAGCAGACATGTTCCCCAAGGATAGACGCATACTTGATTTGATTTATTGTGCCTTCCAGAATGGTGAGATCACCCAGGGAATGGCACAAAAAACATTCCTCAGACCATAACACTCTCTCCTCTGGCATGGACTCTTCCTATGATTCTTGTACAGTGTCTGCTTTCAGACATTTAATACCCTACACACAAATGACCATCTGTCCAAAGGAGCATAAAATGAGATTCATCTAAAACGGCCATCTGTTGCCACTTACTGGATGTGCAGTTGAGGTACTGGCATGCAAATTCCAGCCTTCATTGCTGATGAACAACAATCAGCATGGGTGCATGAACATGGTGCCTACTGCAGAAGCCCTTACACAGCTATGTTTCCTGAACGGACATTGCAGAGGCACTGTTGGTAGCCCCTTGGTTGATCTGAGTGGTCAGTTGCTCAACAGTTGCACTTCTGTTTGCCTGTACACCTTTCTGCAGCTGCCATTCTCCCCTGTTGTCTATAGCCTGTGGTGAACCATACTTGCCTAGGTGCCAGTTTTGGATAGTACCATTTTGCCATGTACAGTATGCCGTAACCACAATGGCACATGAACAGTTAACAAACTTTTCCATTTTGAAAATGCTTCCACCCCCGATCCTATTGGACATCACATAAATCGCTCTGTTTCTGCACTGCGACAACTGTACTGTTTTTCACATCCCCTTGACACATTTTGCATTCCTTCCAGTGTTAGTCCTGCCATGAGGCATCTGTGAGTGGTTACTGTCTGTTGATGTTGAACACAGGCAGTCGGCACATTAATCTTACTGGACATTGCAAACAGTGATGGCCCTATCACATTAACTTGTGTCACTCCTCAAATTACCATTACATCAGTTGATTTTGTTTTGCTAAGAATAATCTTCTAAGTTCTACCGGCAATCCAATCACAAATCTAGTCCAGTACTTGGTAATCCACTATTTTTTCACTGGATGACAGTGTAGAACTGTATGGAATGCCTTCCTGAAGTCAAGGAACATGGTATGAACCTGTGCACCATTGTCTGTTGCACCCCGGATCTCATGAGTGAACAGAGAGAGCCAAGTTTTGAAAGATCTCTGTTTGTGGAATACACAATGATTTTTATATAGGAGATTTTTATTCCCTAAAAATTTCATTTTTTATGAGCATAAGATGTGGGCTACGATTCTAAAATAGGCTGATTCCAGTGATATCAACCTATAACTATGTGCATATTTCCAATGAGCTGTCTTGAAAAAGGAATGGTCTACCCTTTTTTTTTCCATTGCTAGGTACCCTATGTTGCTCTGGTGACCTACAATAAATCACTGCTACAACAGGGGGAAGTTCTTCTAATAGTCCAGATATCTTTACACTATTAAGTGATTGTATTTGCTTTTATATTCTGGAGTCACTTATCTCAATATCTGTCAGCATTTGTGTGACAATTGAGAGGAGCAATTGTATTATGATCTTCCATAGTGAAATGATTTAGAAAGACAGTATTCAGTACTTTGTACTTCTCTCACTCATTTTCCATTTCAGTGCCAATATGATCACTAAGTGACTGAACAGGTAATTTTGATCTACTTAATGACCTGTGGAAGATCAAACTTTATTAGGATTTTTAATCAGGTTGGTTGGTAAAATAATATGTCCAGATTCATTGAACACTTTTTGCATTGCTCTTCTTACACTTGATTTGGCTTTATTCAGCTTTTGTCTGTCAACTAGACTTTGACTTCACTTTTATCAGTAATGAAGCTCTATTTACTGTTGGTAGTAACTTTCTAACATGGCTTTTGAACCACTATGGCTCTTCCCATTCCCCACCATCTTGTTCAGCATATACTGGTCTAAGGCGTATTTGGAATTTTATCCATTGGTGCTTTAAATCGTCATCCTTAGAGATGAATATTTGATATTAACCACTCAGAAACTCTGCAGTTTGTTTTCTCTCATTCTTACTAATCTCAAACACAGGCTGTTAAAAAAGTATTCCATATCTTGAGAGGTGGTAGAATGGACCAAAACAAAAAAGTCTAATAAACTGCACTAAAAGGCATACCTTAAGAACAGTGAGCACTTCATCTTTGTTGCAGTGGAACTCATTTCCTCTACTGCAAGATCTTTCATTTCCATGTTTTAAAATTAATAAAATCTAGTAAGCTTGGGCTCTAAAATGCATCACTTAAGACCTATGAGCACTTATTCACCTTTGCTTCTGTGAAACACTTTACTTTCTACTGAAAAAGTGCTCATAGCTCTTAAGGCATGTATTTTAGAATCCATTTTTACTGGATATTCTTTTCTTGTTTAGGTCCATACTACCATCTCTCAAAATATTGAATACTTTTTAACACCCTGTATATTCCTGTAACACCTGTAGTCATTGATGCAATCATAGTCTTTAATCATTGACACCCTTTTCTATATTAACTCTTTTGAAAAGTTCGGGTCTGTAACATTGCTAGGTTGTCAAAGAGGTTGACATCATGAGTTGGTTGTCCTCTGTTCAATATAATTTTCAGACATGATATTCACATCTACATCTACATGCACATGACTACTCTGCAATTCACACTTAAGTGCTTGGCAGAGGGTGCATCAAACCAGCTTCAGACTATTTCTCTGCTGTCCCAATATTGAACAGTGCACAGGAAAAATGAACACTTAAATCTTTCTGTGTGAACTCTGGTTTCTTTTATTTTACTGCAATGACCATTCCTCCCTATGTATGAGGGGACCAATAAAATATTTTCATGTTTGGAAGAGAAAGTTGGCAACTGAAATTTTGTGACAAGATCTCTCTGTAATGAAAAATGCCTTTGTCTTAATGATTGCCGCCCTAACTCATGTATAATATCTGTAACACTCTCTCCCCTATTTCACAATAATACCAAACAAGCTGACCTTCTTTGAACTTCTTCCACATCCTCTGCCAGTCCTGTCTGGTAAGGATCCCATAACATGCATTGCGAATACATAGAAAGAAGGATCCTTTATTGTATGATTATATAATAGTGGAACAAACACTGGTAGCAGTTACTTCTGTAAAATATCTGGGAGTATGTGTGTGGAACGATTTGAAGTGGAATGATGATATAAAATTAATTGTTGGTAAGGCGGGTGCCAGGTTGAGATTCATTGGGAGAGTCCTTAGAAAATGTAGTCCATCAACAAAGGAGGTGGCTTACAAAACACTCGTTCAATCTATACTTGAGTATTGCTCATCAGTGTGGGATCCATACCAGGTTGGGTTGACAGAGGAGATAGAGAAGATCCATAGAAGAGCGGCATGTTTCGTCATGGGTATATTTGGTAAGCGTGATAGCGTCACGGAGATGTTTAGCAAACTCAAGTGGCAGACTCTGCAAGAGAGGCGCTCTGCATCACGGTGTAGCTTGCTGTCCAGGTTTCGAGAGGGTGTGTTTCTGGATGAGGTATCAAATATATTGCTTCCCCCTACTTATACCTCCCGAGGAGATCACGAATGTAAAATTAGAGAGATTCGAGAGTGCACGGAGGCTTTCCGGCAGTCGTTCTCCCCGTGAACCACACGTGGCTGGAACAGGAAAGGGAGGTAATGACAGTGGCAAGTATAGTGCCCTCCGCCACACACCGTTGGGTGGCTTGTGGAGTATAAATGTAGATGTAGATGTAGTACTTCAAAAGAGGATGGACAAGCTTAGTATAGACTGTCTCCTTAGAAGACCCATTGCACCTTCAAAGTATTCTGCCAATAAAATGCAATCTTTGGCTTGTATTCTCTACAACATTATCTGTGTCATTGTTCCAGTTTAAGTTATCCTTAAGTATTTAACTGAATTGACAGCTTTTAGATTTGTAACCTGAAACTCCATGCATTCCTTTTAGTACTCATGTCGATGACCACAAACTTTTCATTACTTAGAGTCAATTGTAAATTTTTGCAACATATAGATATTTTGTTTAAATCATTTTGTTATCGGTTTTGATCTTCTGCTGACTTTACACAACAGTAAACAACAGCATCCTCTGCAAACATATTCAGAGGACTGTTCAGACTGTCTCCTAAATCATTTATATAGACAAGGAACAGCAAAGGACCTATAAATCTTCCTTTGGGAATGCTGGGTATTTTTTCTGTTTAACTCGATGACTTTCCATCAATTACTACGAACTGTGATCTTTCTGGCAGGAAATAATGAATCCAGTTGCACAACTGTGATGGCATGAAACTTGAATAGAAGCTGCTTGTGAAGAATGGTATCAAAAGTCTTTTGGAAATCTAAAAACATGGAATCAAGTTTAGATCCCTTCTTGGTAGCACTCTTTACTTTATGTGAATAAAGAGCTAGTTGTGTTTCACAAGAATGATATTTTCTGAATCTGTGCTGACTGACTGTGTGTCAACAGATTGTTTTCCTTGAGGTAATTTGTAATGTTCAAACAAAGTATATGTTTCAAAATCCTACTGTAAATTTATGTCAGTAATATGGATCTGTAATTCATTGGGTTACTCCTACTTCCTCTCTTGGGTACTGCTTGTGACCTGTGCAACTTTCCAGTCTTTAGGTACAGATCTTTTGTTGAGCAACTGATTGTATACAATGGAGCTATTATATCAGCATATTCTGAAAGGAAATTAATTGGTATACAATCTGGACCAGAAGACTTGCCTTCATTAAGCGATTTGAGTTGCTTCACCACGCCAAGAATATCTATTTCTAAGTTGCTCATGTTGACCACAGTTCTTGATTGAAATTCTGAAATATTTAGTTCATCTTCTTTGGTGATGGGATTTTGGAAAACCATGTTTAGTAACATCATATTAGTGGAACTGCCATCATTAACAATACTATTGCTATCATGAACTGAACATATTGATTGTGTTTTCCACTGGTTTTCTTTATAATTGACCAGAATCTCTTTAGATGTTCCACCAGATTTCGAGACGGAGTTTCATTGTGGAATCTATTAAAAGTGTCTTGGATTGAAGTCTTCCAAATTTTGAGCTTCAGTAAAACATAACCAGTCTTGGAGATTCTGCATTCTTTTAAATTTGGCACACTTCTTTTGTTGCTTCTACAATGGTATTCTAATTTTTTTGTGTAACATGATTGGTCAGCTCCATCTGTTATTAATTTATGTGGTATAAATCTCTCAATTGTCATTGGTACTATTTCTTTGAATTTAAGTCACATCTGGTCTGTGCTTACATAGTTAGTTTGGAAGGAATGGAGACTGTCTCTTAGGTAGGCAGCAAGCAAATTATTATCTACTTTTTTAAATAGATATATTTTGCATTTATATTTGGTGGATTTAAATGTTAGAATATTCAGTCTCTCTACAATGACCTTTTCAGATTCAGATTCTTTATTAGTCATTCAGCATTGTTACATGCAATAGACTTCGTCAGTTCACTTAACCTATTAATTTTACAAAAAAAAAAAAAAAAAAAAAAAAAAAAAAAAAAAAAAAAAAAAACGTATTGAAGTTGATATTGGGCATTTCTAAAAATTCTTCTAATGAATAGAATGGATTAGTTAACAAGAAGTTATGAACATTGTCTTTAAATAATTTGTCAGGCTTGATTGACCCATTTTTAGACAATTTGTTATATATTTTAATTGCCATATACTTATGACTATTGTTAGTTTTAGCTAATCTATTTTGTGGCAACAGCAGAGAAGTACACGTTCTAATATAGTAGCCATGTCTTTCATTTGTTAACTTAAATTAGGTGGTTCAGCAAGTATGTAGTTAACACTGTCAAGAATATATAAATTAATTACTGTTAAAATTCTATATTTAGTGAACAATGGTTTACAATGTGTTCTATTATCTACATTAGCCATTACTCTGATTGCTTTCTTCTGGATCACCATAATTTCATTTATTTTTCTGCTGTTTCCCCAGAGTATTAACCCATACCTTAAAACAGATTGAAAAAAGGCAAAGTACGCTGTCCTTACGTACTCAAATGTCACACAACACATCAGTCTCTTCAACAAATATATAACTCTTGACAACCTAACCACTATGTGATCAACATGAGAGTTCCATGTTAGACTGTTGTCAAGTACAATACCTAAAAACTTTGCCTTTTGTTTTTCTATTTTTGTAGTCTTTGATAGACTGAACCACATATTCTGGGTCTTTTCCTCATTTAGTAGCAGACCATTGGCATTAAACCATGATGTTGCATTTTCTTTTGCTAATTTCATATCACTTACAAGGTTATCAAGTACATGATTTACAGATAGAAAAGTTGTGTCATCTGCATACATATATGTCTTTACATCTATATTTCCTGGTAAGTCATTTATGTGTACAAGGAAAAGAAGTGGTCCCAATTTAGATCCCTGTGGCACTCCATGTTGAACCTCGAGTATGTTTGACAGATGACTTCCTGAACTCACCACCTGGTTCCTTTTATTGAGGTATGATTTGATGAGTTTTAAACTTTTATCACATATTCCATAGTACTCACTCAACTTTAGAGAGCAGAAGTGAGTGGTCAACACAGTCAAAAGCTTTGCTCAGATCACATAAGGTTACCTGTGCGTGCGCATGGTCCTCAAATGCTGCTAGAATGTCTCTGACTAAGAGCTCTATGGCATGTATAGCTGACCTTCCTTTTCTGTAACCAAACTGTGATGCACTTAACATACCATTTAGTTCTAGGTACTCATACATCTGCTTATATATTATGCCTTCAAAGACTTTTCCTAGTACTGGAATTAGTGAAATTGGTCTGTAGTTTGCAGGATCCCTTGGATAGTTTGAGAGGATCAGGAAAAAACCCTTCTATGAGACACAGGTTTATAGAATATGTTAATGGTGCTGCAATGTAATGTATGATTTCTTTCAATAGATTGTTTGACATATCAAAAATATCTGTACTGTATGAATTTTTCATTTCTTTGACTATTTTAAGAACTTCATGTTGGCATACCTCTTTGAAGTGTTTCAATGATGATCCGGCCCTATTATGATTTAGGTTTGCTCTCTTCGGATAATCTATACATGGTACATTGGGTTTACTGATCAGCTTTTTGATATCATCAGCACAGCTTACAAAATATTTATTGAATGTATCTGCTGGTATTGGGACTGTCTTGTCGAAGTTTCTGACTTCACCTTTAACAGTATTAATTACTGACCAGGCTGTTTTGCATTGGTTTTTACTATTTTTTATGAAATTTGTGTTGTATCTTAGTTTCGCTGGTCCCTGTTTCCATTCTGATGGTCCTTATTTGCTCAGGGTTATTTGTTGCTAAGGAGTTGAGTATGCTTTTGCAGCCATTTATACTTTGAGTGCACTCCTGAACTAACTGCTTAAAATAATTTTCGATGAAAACGTTCAGAACAGTCTCACACAAATCTCTTTCTGTGGTAACAAGTTTTATTCTCTCCAATTCTACAGATGACTAATTAGAGTCTTTCATATTACACTAGCATGATCAGGACACTTATTGGGGTATCCAACACATTCTCTCTGAAGTGCTCTATAAAAACATCTGATTATCATGTTTGCTCTATCTCTGATGCTTAATTTTGGCCATATTATGAGTCATTCTCCAGTGTAAAATGATTTCCAACAATTTAAGGGTCATCAAAAGGGAAACAACATCAAAGTATTGCACCACAAAATTCAATATCTAGACAGCAGAAAGCTAGAAAAAGAAGTGCTCCTGAGTGAAACACAAACAGATGTATTATGCCATAGTGAGAATGTACTAAATGCAGCAGATTTTCATAATACAATAATAAAAGACTATGATGTGGTTAATTATTTCTGCAGATCAAAACATAAAGGTGGAGATGTTGCTAATATTTGCAGTGTGTCCCAGTTCTATTAGGACTGCTTATGTGAAATTCCAAAACTGTAATGCAATGTCATGGTGA
Source organism: Schistocerca serialis cubense (assembly GCF_023864345.2). Classification (NCBI taxonomy): domain Eukaryota; kingdom Metazoa; phylum Arthropoda; class Insecta; order Orthoptera; family Acrididae; genus Schistocerca; species Schistocerca serialis. The sequence continues at coordinate 783,409,387 of NC_064640.1, forward strand.
GTTGTGCCATTAAAATCCTTGAAGTTTCAAAAACAGCTATGTAGAAAATCAAAGTGCTAGCACTGCTGCAGCAAGCACCTTGGCTGTGAACGTAACAGTATATGTCTGGCACTTATTGGAAACTGGCAATGGAGCAGTGAGGTAACATCAAGTTTTTCAAATTCTCCAGCATTTGTGAGCAAGAATTTGTCAAATTCGAACCAAATACCAAGACGCAGGTACCTGGTTGCTCTTCCATGATGACACCCCAGCCCACAAAGTGAAGATCGTGCTCAGGTTTTTGGACAGCAAATGGATCACAGTCCTGGATCACCGACCATATTTGCTGCATTTGGCCTCATCTGGCTTCTGATTGTTCGCCAAATTGAAGTTGGCAATGAAAGGATGCTTCATGAGATAATTAAAGATGACCAAGAAAAATATACTGTAGTACTAAATGCAGCTCCAAAAAAGGACTACAGGAGTATTTCAAAGCACCTTTAGAATTAATTCAGCTGTGTTTTGATTTAGGGGGAATCTATTTTTAATAAATACAGTGATTGTGTGATCATAGTTTACTACTTTTATTTTTCATAGCCGCAGTCCTAACAGAACTGGGATGTGCTGTGTACAAGAAGCAAATTGGTAATCAACAAGATGCTGAATACAGTGGTATAAATGTACCAGCATGCATACAAAAATATTTTGAAATTAGTGGTATAAAGAATGAAGAACTAAGAATTTTCTATATATACAGGTCTCCAAGTGGTAATATTGTAACATTTATGAAAAAAATTGTTATTGAAGTGTAAACTGCAAGCTGTTATAATATGTGGAGATTACAATGTAGACATGAGTAAAGAATCAAAACAAAACAAGAATTAAAAGAAACATTATTACAATGATATACGAAAGTAATAATAACTGTATCTAAATAAGAGACTGATCACAACCAGACTGTCACTAATAGCATGACAAAACACCCAACTGCTGCCTAGGGAACACTGTGACCACTGTATTCAAAGAAGCTGTAGATTGGTTCATTTCAAATGGCCTGTCACTCAATGTTAACCAGATTAAATTCATTCTGTTTCAAACAGCAAATAAAATCAGGAAAATATTGAATTGAAATGTGGTGACAACGAAATATTGAAAATTGAGTCTTCCAAATTCCTGGGACTGCACATAAACAACAATCTACACTGGTCAGTTCATATCAACAACCTATTTAAAAGACTGGATTCAGCAGCATTTGCCATTCGCTCAATTTCATCTGGTTGTGACAGAAACAATTAAAGCTGCATACCCAGGATATTTCTATTCACTTATGACCTGTGGCATCATATTTTGTGGTAACCAGCCACTGTCCAACAAAGCTTTTATTGTACAGGAAAGAGTCCTCAGAATTATGGCTAGAGTGCACCCCAGATGCTGTTGCACATACTTATTCAAGCAGCTCGGGATCCTCACAATGCCAACTCAGTACGTTTTTCAGTAATGTGCTTTGTGAACAATAATCATACAATTTACAGAACAAATAGTGAATATCATGATACAAGAAGTAAACATGATCTTCACAAAGGCATAATAAATCTCTGCATGGCACAGAAAGGAGTACATTATTCAAGCATAAAAGTATACAATAAACTTCCATTTCATGTTAAATCAGTCATGACTGATTTATGATTTCATGTTAAATCCGTCAACTGAAACTTTATCTTTTGAATAGTTCTTTCTATTCTTTACTGGAATTTGTTGAGTGTGTGGCAGGTAGTACACTATGTTTAATTTTAAGCATTCCTACAAGAACTGACTATGTAGCACTGGCATATCATTGATGACAGCATGCTTTTTATATGTATTAGAATGTAAGAATTATAATTTGCTTCTATAATAATTACTACCACTATGACCTGTGTTGTTGTTTAAACACTTGGACCTCATGTATCTGTTTACATATGATTTAGTTTTTAAGCCTCATGACCATTTAGATATGGTTATTACTGTAATAATCTGACACATTCTACGTCCTAGCAATACACTCACACCAAGGATCTATGGAACACAAAAATAAATAAGTAAATAAATATAAATATCGAAAACAGTGGTTGTGAAAGCCAAAAGTTAAGAATACAACAATCACGGATTATCTTTATTTTGTTTATTTGCCAAGAATCATTTTAGTACATTTTTGTACATGAGATATAGGACAGTGGTAAACCTGGTAAAGTTATAATACAGTAGTCATTTTAGCTACATTGTTGACATAGTTAAAATGCATTATAATGTAGTTTGGTGTACTACATTGATTCTACATGTTATAATAGCAGTTATGAAGTGAGATGACATGATAAGCACAACATAAACTATATTATGAATTGACAATTAGTAGCCGGCCAGAGTGGCCGTGTGGTTCTAGGCGCTACAGTCTGGAACCGAGCAACCGCTACGGTCGCAGATTCGAATCCTGCCTTGGGCATGGATGTGCGTGATGTCCTTAGGTTAGTTAGGTTTAATTAGTTCTAAGTTCTAGGGGACTGATGACCTTAGAAGTTAAGTTGCATAGTGCTCAGAGCCATTTGAACCATTTGACAATTAGTAAAATTTGGTAAACTAGGTTCACTTATTATGATGTTACATAAATTCACATAAAGTATAAAAACACTGGTCAAGCGAGAACTGTTTTAGCTTTATTTTAAATGCATTTGATGTTGGTAGGTAAGAAGGCAAATGGTTATACAACATAACTCCAGTTTGATACACTCCTCTTTTGCATAAGTTTGTATTTACTGTGTTCATGTGTAGATTCATCTTCTTATATATATATATATATATATATATATATATACACACACACACACACACACACACACACACACACACACACACACACACATATATATATATATATATATATATATATATATATATATATATATATATATGTATATATATAAAATCTTTTTCTGTATTTTGAATGTTTTTGTAGAATTTGTGGAATGCCTCCCAAAAATTATGTTACATTGTCAGCGAGCAGCTTGTATTCAGTGTGAGTATCCTAACAGCATATGCTAGTGAATTCAATCTCTTATTTAAATTGTTTAGGTGCACCTCCCACTTCAGATCTGCCTGAACATGAATGCCTAGAAATTTTGTATGATTGACCTTCAATGCATTTTTCCCTTTGATAGTTGAAACAGCGTTTGGAGGATGGAGGTTTTGCGTGGTGTGGAAGTTAAGTGCCACAGTTTTTTTAGAATTTATGATGAGCCTATTGGTCCTGAACCAGTGCATTAAGGTGTGCATAACTGATATTGCAGCCTCCTGCAGATTTTCCTCACTCTGTGATTTAATTAGAATATCAGTGTCATCTGCAAAGAGTACAGTGGTTTACTCATTTGTCTACAGTAGAAATAGGACAGGTCCTAGAAGTGACGCTTGTGGGACTCCATACATTATGTTCTCCTCATCACTGTAAAAACTAGAATTTTTGTTTCACTACCTTTGTGTTTTATTTCTGTAATCTGATTACTGAGGCATAACTGGAGCCACGTTTCAAAACAGGAAATCTTTGAGGCAAAAAAAAGTGGAGAAGGGTGTGAGAATTATTGCATGGGGTGCTACAAGATTTGCACAAGAAACACGTCAGGAAACTTGAAATACCGCAAGAGCGAGGAAACGGATCCAAACAAAATCTATAGTCGCTTAAGGAACTAGAGAAATAAAAAGGACAGCATTCAGAGCACCTGACGGCAGAAGCTGAAGATGTGAAATACAAAGCCATAGTGAAAGGTTTAGAATGGAAGTTCCTACAATATTTTTGAAAGTAAAAGAATTCTCTGTGGAACCAGTGTCTAATGCACAGGAAACCGACACGTGCAGACGCAGTTTCAAGAATACGGATATGAATAACATATTCTCACGAGGGTGTGCAAGGCAATGTACATAAAGTACCAGTGGTGTGTGATAACAACAATGTTAGGTCATCAGAAACACCACAGTAACCAGAATAAGTTAGAAAGCAGAGACGAAATGGTGCAAAAGCGAGAAGTACGCTAAAATACACTACTGGCTATTAAAATTGCTACACCACGAAAATGACGCGAAATTTAACCGACTGGAAGGAGAGGCTGTGATATGCAAATGATTAGCTTTTCAGAGCATTCACACAAGGTTGGCGCCGGTGGCGACACCTACAACGTTCTGACATGAGGAACGCTTCCAACCGATTTCTCATACACAAACAGCAGTTGAGCGGCGTTGCTGGTGAAACGTTGTTGTGATGCCTTGTGTTAGGAGGAGAAATGCGTACCATCACGTTTCCGACTTTGATAAAGATCGGATTGTAGCCTATCGTGATTGCGGTTTATCATACCGCGACATTGCTGCTCGCGTTGGTCGAGATCCAATGACTGTTAGCAGAATATGAAATCGGTGGGTTCAGAAGGGTAATACGCCGTGCTAGATCCCAACGGCCTCGTATCACTAGCAGTCGAGATGACAGGCATCTTACCCTCATGGCTGTAACGGATCGTGCAGCCAAGTCTCGGTCCCTGAGTCAACAGATGGTGACGTTTGCAAGACAACAACCATCTACACGAACAGTTCGACGACGTTTGCAGCAGCATGGACTATCAGCTCGGAGACCATGGCTGCGGTTACCCTCGACACTGTATCACAGACAGGAGTGCCTGCGATGGTGTACTCAACGACGAACCTGGGTGCACGAATGGCGAAACGTCATTTTTCTGAATGAATCCAGGTTCTGTTTACAGCGTCATGATGGTCATATCCGTGTTTGGCGACATTGGAAGCGTGTATTCGTCATCACCATACTGGCGTATCACCCAGTGTGACGGTATGGGGTACCATTGGTTACGCGTCTCAGTCACCTCTTGTTCGCATTGGCAGCACTTTGAGCAGTGGACGTTACATTTCAGACGTGTTACGACCTGTGGCTCTACCCTTCATTCAATCCCTGCGAAACTCTACATTTCAGCTGGATAATGCACGACCACATGTTGCAGGTCCTGTACGGGCCTTTCTGGATACAGAAAATGTTCGACTGCTGCCCTGGCCAGCAAATTCTCCAGATCTCTCACCAATTGCAAACGTCTGGTCAATGGTGGCCAAGCAACTGCCTCATCACAATACGCCAGTCACTACTCTTGATGAACTGCGGTATCGTGTTGAAGATGCATGAGCAGCTGTACCTGTACACGCCATCCAAGCTCTGTTTGACTCAATGCCCAGGCGTATCAAGGCCATTATTACGGCCAGTGGTGGTTATTCTGGGTACTGATTTCTCCGGATCTATGCACCCTAATTGCGTGAAAATGTAATCACATGCCAGTTCTAGTATGATATATTTGTCCAATGAATACCCGTTTATCATCTGCATTTCTTCTTGTTGTAGCAATTTTAATGGCCAGTAGTGTATTTTGGATGAGGTGGATGGCATCATTATGATTGGACAACCAGGTTCTGAAAACTAATTACCCTATCCACATGCCATGAGTTACGATAATGTTATGGAAGAACACTGTGATGACGAAGAAGAACCTTTCGCGTAGAGTGCAGGTTCGATTTCACTATGCCGACAGGATACGGAAATGGTGTGAGAGATTAGTTCAAATCGGGAATCACAGCAATACCATAGTAGTAGTGGCATCAGGACAATTTGCTAGTGTGGTTATCTACATTCAGGGGCAAGTATACGTTCGGAGGCAAACCTATTGTTCTCTTTTGATTGGCAAGTCCTTAACCTATTGTTCTGCTAAGAGGATTATAGCCCCCTGGGGATAATCCTTCCTTTTGATTGACAGATCCTTAACCAGTTGTCCCCCCCCCCCTCCATTCTCCTCCCCTACTCCTCCCCCATCCCTGTGGGAACTCCTCTCACCGATAAAAGCACACTTTTCATATCAATTCTATTGATTAATTAATTAAATTGATCAATTAATTAAATCCCACCTTTGGAAAACCCCCATCCCTCCCCCTCTTCTCCCCAACCCGAAAATTGGAGGAAAAATGACTCAGTTGATCTGCCATTTGGAGGGAAATCGATTGCAGTATATGGAATACTGTTTAAACAATTTAGAGAACATGGTTTATTAATTTATTTAAGGAATTTGGTGGGAAATCGATTGGAGTGTATGTAATATTGTTTAAACAATTTAGACAATGTGTGTAATATTGTTTATTTAAACAATTTGTGGGATATGAGGCAGTGTTTCGAACATTGTTTATTTAAATATTTTGTCAGGATGTGAGTGTTGTGGACCCACCACTGGATATAATGTGTGGCAGATCCACCTTCAAATCCTATCCCAGATGTGGTGTATTTTGGATCTGCATCCCAACATCGCTCTGGATATTATGCGTGGCAGATCCACCTTCAAACCCTATACCCCATCCTGGATGTGGCATATTGTGGATCCGCATCCCAACATCGCTCCAGATATAAAGCATGGAAAATCCACACTCGAACACTAACTCAGGTCTATCCTGGGTCATGGGAGCCATCCAAGACGCATGAACAGACTCATATATACAGAAAACAGATCAAATGCACTGAAGCTGTAGAATATGTGATTGGAGGTGACTGGATGCATTCGAGTACAGTGCTATACTATGCTGTCCAGCCAGAAAAATATTGCATTTATGCTAGGTGTTGGCAATTGTACCACATTTACAAGCAGTTTTTGAATACAGAACGAAAAGCAATGTCATCATTGCATTGGTATAAGTGACATAAAATTGATAAAATTACGAAAAATGACGGAAAATATGTATAAATTGAAGGAAAATACGCCGAAATGCGGGGAAATTGAGGGATTAGCTGCATGTCTTCTGCTTGGTGCAGGACAATTCTTGTACATTGGAACAAATATGCGACAGCAAGAGGAATACGAGAAAAAGTTGACGTGAAAGCAGCGAGAACCAGGCAAGCAGTTATTTTTTGTCGATAGCAATAAGACGGTTGGAATAGAATGTTAAATATGGATGATCACCAAATGTAGAGTCATAAAGTTGGATCACAAGGCCAGGTGCGACCCCACAGTTATTGGCAACCGCCTTATAAATTTTTATAAAGTGTCCTTAGCTAAACACTGGCTGGGTTAACTGCAGTATACAACTACAGAATGGATCGCATGTTTGACCCTGTGCAGGACTGTTCAGGTGTTTTAAACCCTAACAAACAGTATTTACAATTATCTCCTCTGTACTATCTGTCAGTCACAAGTTTGCTGAGTCAGCTAAGGAACAGTAGCTGTGTGGCACCATTCTACTGTATGTCCATTGAGGTAATAGTGATACATGCAAGATGACTGCTATCTTTGATGCTTTCCTGGAAAAGAGAGCCATTGCCTCTAAACTCACATGGATCTGCGTTAAAGGACGATAGGAAGCAGATGGAGTAATAGCTGAGAGGGAGAGAGGGAGATGTTGCTGCAGGTCATTTACCACGCATTTAACTATTTTCTCCGTTGTTCTCTCAAGGTGCATCAGTTGTATGGTAAAGCCTGCGATCGACTCGTATGCAATTGCGTGTTCTGTGTTTGACTTAGAGTACTATATACATGTGGCTGTTAAAAGCAGACCTCTCCAAACCACAGTCATCAGAGGACTTGGAACTCATGTGTGATGAAGCATGTCCATCGATGGGAAGCCTGTTTCAATACCCTCCTCTAGATGAATGAAGATATATGCGAAGTAGGCCATTCTCTGCTACATCTTGGACGTAAATCGAGTCTTCAGACTCATATAGGTACAAAACGACTGTTACCACATTTTTCATGTTCGTCTTGTCCTAAATGCATGCAAGTGGTTCATCGGGGGGGGGGGGGGGCGGGAGGGGGGGGGAATCTTAGGATTTTTTTAGTAGGTTGGTATACAGGAAGATATTCTCATAGAAAATCAAATAGTTCATAGGTACTTCAGCAACATGACCATGACATATGGAAAGCTGTGGAAAAAATATGGAAGATGACATAAAGTCGATAAACTCAAGGTAAACCTGGTATAATCACGAAAAATTGACTTGATATACGAAAAAATTGAAGGAAATACCATGAAATATCTAAAATCGCGAAAACCTAGTAAAATTCCGGAAACTAACAGAGAATACATAAAATTAGAGGCAAATACCCTGATAAGAGTACTCAGTAAAATCAATAAAACTGTGGAGGAGGGCAGTAGACTGGTGCCACATATACACACCTTAATAGTGGAGAGAGGAGACATTCTAGAGAAGTGAGGTCAAGGAGAAACGGCAATGTTACACTGCCCATGAGCAATACATCCTAACATTGGACCATGACTTCTGTGTGCAAGAGGAATGTTACCAGGGGCGGTGGTAAACTGTGGCAAGACTGTTACATCTCTCATGCTACTGATCGTAATGTTTATTTCCTCCTAAGATGTCACTGGTTCTTCGTATGCGTTTTATAGGGCTGTTATGAACATATCACGATTTCTGCACCGTAATCAGGCATAAACTTCATAAACAGCAGGTGTCAAATAACTCGGTAAACTTATGTAGTGTTTGTGTTACAAAGAATCGATGTGATCTTTGGTGTGCAGGTTGGTAGTTTTATCACTTTACACTTAGTTTATAGCAGAGAAACTTGCATGGAGAATGTATGTCATGCGCATAGGATATATTTCATATATTTGAAAGCTAACAGCGTTGCATTCCATACTACTAATAGACGGAAGCGGCACCGCTCTAGCGTTATAGCGTATTTTAAATGCAGAACCGTGTAGTATCAGGAATGCATGTGTTTATGTTCCACAATCATTTCTCTCTTACCAATACCTTCTTGGTACTGACCTCAGACACTAGCGCAGCTGATTCACGTAAAATGCTTCAACGTTTGTCTGGAGCTTGATCATGGATAAACCACACGTTTCTTCTTCATAACCGTCTATTATATCACCACACACTCTCATATCTACTATACAATGATTAGCGGTGCTAAACTCCTCGGCATGTGCACATCTGGAGAGATTTTGAGCACTTGGGTGCATGCCATGCGCAAGATTGGTGCGGAAAAGTATTTGCTGAACAGAAGTTATGAACTCAGCTCACGCTGTTTCTTCACGTGACGAGGAATGTAGCGGTCTACTTCTGGTCAGATATAAATTAAATCGGCGACAGTGGCGCTGGAAGTGTTGGTCAAACACAATTTGAGGAGATCTTTCAGTCTCTAGCCTTATACTAAGAATGCAAGAATGCTCTGTGACTGTCATCTGTATAGGGAAAGAAGGGAAACGGTAATCGTAAATTACGCCCTATGATCGAACTGCTAGAAGTATGCAGATCGCTGTCCGCTATGCTTTGGTGTGTATGTTTGGGAATTAACAGCTAATGGACGTACTGCACAGTTATCTATCTACATTAACAATGGTACTCAAAAAGTAGTGTAAAGGCGATTTAGCGATGATACAGAAATTGGGAAGCATGCTGCCGTGTCACTGGTCAGCACTGCAATCACAGAAAAAGCTGTTGAAACAGCTAAACTTGATCGCATTATCAATTGTAGTGCTTATTACAGTACATTGATGGTGTCTTTTCCATCCCCTCTGTCCATTGGTACGCTGCTGATTATCACATAATGATTGACTGACAGGACTTGTTTGAGATGTAAGAAGAATCTTGGTGGGAACAACACCTACTGGGGATAGCCAGCACTGAAACAGAGATCATGTGCATGACTGCAGTATGAGAAATCAATCAAATGGAAAACCGAGCCATCTGCTAGCATGTCACTGTGAAAGATGAATTTAAATATAGAGGTCATGAATCACCTCCAGACAGCTGTTTGTAAACACTCCACAATACCGCAAAACTCTTCCAGTTTCCTTATGTTGTGGCTGTCTTTTATTTCAATCATGCAGCGTATGCGTTGTGCTAGTAGCAGCAACGTGATTTACACCATGTGAAGTCCAGTTTCTGGAGGAGCCAATGGATCAAAACATGTTAATGTCAGTTTAGAATCTGACACAGACCTCGAAGTCATGGTGGAAAAAAGCAAAGTGTATGGCGGTATAAAAAGCTGTAGTAATACACTACTTGGACGTATTACAGCACAGAAAACAATGTATCAGACAGCAAAACAGGAATCATCTCTTACGACTAATAGTCTGTGGGATATGACCCTCCTACAGTACAGGCGATGAAACTTTACACTGATATGACTTCGATCAGTGGCCACCTACTCCAGTGGATCAGTACCTGTACATTTAATATGGTCGACACCAGCACATGGACGGTATTTGTTTTCGATATATCGGAAGAGAGTGATGTGGTGAAACCTTATCGAGTTCTCTGTCAGATGAAGTTAGCGGAGCTTTTATAGTTCATAGTTTTACCTCTGTTGGATGGTACAAAACAATGACGATAGAACGTCTGCGTGACAGATGTGAATGCACTCTGAGGAATGCAGATCTTCTTCGGACTGTAGTTCGAAAATGGTGCAAATGGCTCTGAGCACTATGGGACTTAAAATCTGAGGTCATCAGTCCCCTAGAACTTAGAACTACTTAAACCTAACTAACCTAAGGACATCACACACATCCATGCCCGAGGCAGGATTCGAACCTGCAACCATAGCGGTCGCGCGGTTCCACACTGAAGCGCCTAGAACCGCTCGGCCTCACTGGCCGGCTCGGACTGTAGTACCTGTATGTAGTTTGGAGATGCACAGCAATGCACTATCAAAATTTTCGTCTTTCTTACGGTTCCCATACTGTCTTTTATACTACCTCGTGTTGCAGGGAAAAGCTTCGTTTTGGCGCTGGTCTTACACATCGTACAGTGTTGGCAGAGCTATGACAACATGGCCCCCTTTGCCATCGAGTGGTCAAGAAAGATGGTCCTGTCACATTAACTCAGCTCACCTTGTTTCTCCATGGGTACAGAATGTCGTAGATATAGCGCTCTCTGACTTCTGTTCAATTCCGAATTATATTGGGATGATTACATGGACAAAGCTCAGGGAGGGCAGGGCAGAGACTGAGAAACAGTTATAAGATTCAGAGGGACTGTCTAAAGCCCCGTTAGAGTTTTGCTGTAACAGATAGTTTCGAGAAAGGTGACTCATTTCAAGATATGAGAGTGACATGAATATTAGTCACCAGTGGCTGTAATTATTAAAAGACGTCTCCATAGGATCCAACGTAGATGTGTGGTAGATGGGATAGAACTGATTCCAAATTACAGACAGTATTTCTACCAGAAAGTGTAACGCTATCAGCGACTCTTGTGTGTGCCTGTAGAACCAAACCGCTTTTTATGTGGGGTAACCGTAACATAGTTGTTGTGATCGTGTTTTTAATACTTCCGTCCTTAAGCTAAATGTATGTAAGCTAAATGTATGTAGTTCTTCTGTCTGTCTCAATAGTGTTCCTCGAAAATAACATTGTCTTCCCTCCAGGGATTCCCATTTGGACTATCTGGTGAGTGCAATCCGACTACTCAAAAAGAAAAATTACTCGCCATGCAAAGTGATTTGTGATCAATTTAATTAATTAGCATATCAATTTGATATCAGTGATATGCCACGTGGCAGGTGGAGGCGATGGCTAGGGCACAACGGGTATGGATATTCACTTGGCGTTTTTTTCGTTGTGGCAATATCTTTTAACGATATTTGAATCTCTCACCTACACAGGGAGAGACAAGCATGGTAATAAAATCAGATGTATTACCGAATTTATAAAGTGATACTCAGTATAAACCTTACAACTTCTCTGTGCTGTTACCTTAAGAGAGAGCCCAAAAGTAAGGAGGCATCCCGTGGCAGTGGTAGCTCTTAGCGCTCCGTCCTGAGCCAAAAATGAGTTTAATATTCTTGTCCTGTGATGCAGGATATGACAGATAACAAAATATATTTTTCTAACTGATGAAATAATACTTAGAGGAAATATAGCCGATGCCATTGTCCTGGCCGGCCGGAGTGGCGGTGCGGTTCTAGGCGCTACAGTCTGGAGCCGAGCGACCGCTACGGTCGCAGTTTCGAATCCTGCCTCGGGCATGGATGTGTGTGATGTCCTTAGGTTAGTTAGGTTTAAGTAGGTCTAAGCTCTAGGGGACTTATGACCTCAGAAGTTAAGTCCCATAGCGCTCAGAGCCATTTGAAACATTGTCCTGTACAGGATTTTCACAACAAGTAGCGATACTTTAGCGATGTGAAGTGTGTGTTGTATGATTTCTTCTATCTTCGAAAATGAGTTGTATAAAGAGGAGGAACCTACATTTCGCGAGAGAAATTCGAGGTGTATGGTCCACAACTCCGCTGCTTTGGATTGGATAATGTGGATTTTTTAAACTGGTGGGTTCTATGATGGGGTGGAATTGTTTAGAACTAATGTATACATCAAAGCTGCAGCTTCTTGTTTCACAGTGCACCGCAGCTGGTTGCAGCGGTGGACATGAGGAGTCGGCTACTGGAAGTAACGGATTAGCTCACCTTGGGTCTGGTACAAAGAATGCGCCAACGTGTCTGATCTTGTCCACAACAGAGAGGGTTGGTGAAGTGACCAATATGCTGGGTGAGCACGACAGAAGCGGACGTGTGTGTGTGTGTGTGTTTTACGTGAGAGAAGATTCAAAATGATGGATGTTTGTGCTTGACGTATTGATAAAATCCGAACTCGTACCACTCCAATCATCCCCAGATGTCCTCCATGGCCAGGCGTGGTGCACACACGTGCGTCCATGGCTGTGGCTGCAGCGCAAGTTTTCAGAGACCTGTGAACGCTCCCACTGGCGGTGTGTGAGGGACAGGCGTGCTGTATGTGGACATCTAGGAGGTGAGTGTGCGAGATGTGTGAGTGTTTCAACGATCTCCAATATCTATCCACGCCAATTACTGCTACAGACTGAGTCGTGATTTAAATGTGTCATGTTTACTGCTTCTCAATACATTGCTGTGGATTCTGTCTTGCAGTGGTATTTGCTCCTGTCTCTATCCATCACGCAGTAGGCCTTCCTCCTTCTGAATGTAACAGAGAGAACCAATTTAGGAATTTTGACTTCATATTCCCAATTGATAGCAATCTCTAATGTCTACCCATGGCAACTTATTACTGCTGATTGGATCATGGTTTAAGTGTGGTTCATGTTTAGTGTTTCTCAATACATCGCAGTGGACTCTGCCTTGCTTAGGTATTCGTTGTTGTTGTTGCTACTGGCCCCTTAAATGGTAGACCCTTTCATCCCTCCTTCGTCGTTCTGGTGTAACGGAAAGAACCAGTAAACTCAGGAATTCCATAGCGCTTTAAAAAAGAAAATACACATAGAAGACTTGTTGTGGTCGGGACCTTTATAACGGTGACGGTATAAATTGACATCGAAGTTTGAAATTCCAACTATCATAGGTTTTGATTATTTAAAGAAATTTCTTATCAAGAAACATAACACTGTTGATAATGCACGCAAACTACTGTGCAGTGTCGACCTTTTTTGTTTCGAGTAGTTTGAAACTTTTATGAAGGAAATTGTTTAAATGCTGTATTAACGATTTAATTAATATTTCCCATGGCACGTCTTCTGAAGCAACATTTGTGACATCTTTAAGATGTGATACTCCACGCCAGATTTAATAACTCCTGAAGCAATTTGTGAAATGCAGCACAAGAATGTACGCCAGGAAGGCTGGGGCAGCTTAGTACCCATGGCAGAATGAAATATCCCATGCTAATTCCGATGTCACCTGCAAAGCAAACTAGAGCTCTCTCTTTGTACAAAACAATATTTTTTTAAAGTTTATTTCGAGTCAGCCTGCTACTAGCTTTGTGACATTGTCACTCTCTCTTTGTACACAACAATATTTTTTGAAAGTTTATTTCGAGTCAGCCTGCTACTAGCTTTGTGACATGTCAATTTGTGTGTGTGAAATAGATAAGGCGTCCGCCTTATACCCCCTACATCATGATCATGTGTCTGGGAATTAATTATTTATTAACTCCAGCAGAATTTATGGATCGATTCCCAGTCAGGCCTTTACTTTGGATTGAACGCATCTTTCGCATGCGCCTGTATTTAACAGGTCGGTTCATGCATACATACCAGTTGGGATGGCGGTGGACGCCGACAGGTAGTGTGTTTTTGTTCAGGGATGGCTTGGCTCGTTGCTGCTTGTAGCAGCTGGCATGGACAAGGGTGGTTCCAAGGCCCTGGCGCATAAACCCGAGCGCGCCGCTACTTGGGCTGTCGCCAGTGTGGGACGGATCCCCAGCTAAGCAGGTCCTGGGTTGTGCTGCAGGGACTACGTGCGGGGGTGGCGTGATGCAAGAAAGTTTTCAGATACGTTCAAGCGATCTGTGACAGTGTTCTTACGTGTTTCCTTACGCAATCAGAATGAAAAAAGCACCGCAATAGTATAAATAGCTACACGCTGCAATCGATTTCCTGATAAATTCCTTAAATAAACAATATTCGACACACTGCCACATATACCACAAATTGTTTAAATAAACAATATTACACACGTTGTCTAGATTGTTAAAAACAATATTCAATACACTGCAATAGATTTCCCACCAAATTCTTTAAATAAATAAATAAACTATATTGACTAAATTGTTTAAACAATATTCCATGCACTGCAATCGATTTCCCTCCAAATGGCCGATCGACTGAGTCTTTTTCTCACCAATTTTCTGGTAGGGGAGGGAAGGGAGAGGATTGGGGTGTTTCACAGAGGGGCGATTTAATTAACTGTTCGATTTAATTAATTAGTCAATTAAACTGATATCAAAAGTGTGTTTGTATCAGTGAGGGGAATTTTCACAGGTATGGGGAAGGAGGAGGGGGATGGGTGGGGAAACAATAGGTTAAGGACCTGTCAGTCAAAAGGAAGGATAATGCTCAGTGAGTTATAATTCTCTTAGCAGAACAATAGGTTAAGGACCCATCAACAAAAAAAGAACACTAGGTTTGCCCCTGAATGTATACTTGCCCCTGAATGAAGGCAGCCCACACTAACAAATTGTCCTGATGCTACCCTTGCCCTACTACTTAAAGTAAGTGCATTCCGTTAGGAAGATGCGACCCACATCTTATGGGTATGAGTGGGTCACATCCAAGTGAAGACAGCACAACAGGAGAACACTCCCATGCTGCTGAAGTTCAGCAATTGAATGGGTAGAAGGGAAACTTAAGTGGCATTTGACCACAAACGCTACTTCTCTCCAGCACTATAAGGAGGCTGGGAACATTCTACATCACCATACTTTCATATAAGAATTTGCTGAAGCTGTCCCTCAACACTGACGAGTGCACAGAAAGATAGATTTTGTCAGTGCGCTTCTATAAGTGTGGCCGCCGAAATGATGCAAAAAATAACTAAATCATGCAGAATGTATGAAGAACTTAAACACACGTTCTTGATTGGCTAGTGCTCGTGGGCCACTCAAGATAGTATAAAACACGAACTCATGATGCATGGAGATATGGAGTCGCCTGGATTTAAAAGCCCAGTTAAATTTTTGGTCCAGATGACAAAGAAAAATCAGTACCTCGATGTACTATGTAGATACAGCGAAATCATTCACATGTGTTTCACAAAACTGCTGCTGTCGTATCAGCTAGTACTAGTAGGCACATGTGGAGATTATGTTGAAGCATTCAGAGAAATTTTGTCGGAAGTATAATTTGTGATGAATGAGGAACAGACATGTAACAAAGGGTGACAACATGAGGCAAACTTTGAGTGGCCTTGTAATAACAATGACGAGGGCAATTTTAAGAAGCCAAACAACTGTCGACGTAAAAGAAACAGGCCACATCATATTGGTTCTCAGATCTGTAATCAGGATAATGGGCGGAAATGGAATGGGGGCTAACTGAATAATGGGTCACATTTTCAGCGAAATGAAACTGTGCAAAACGAGACACCACCTGGGGTTAAGAATGTGAACGTCCGTCCGCCGAACCGAATCGCAGAAGAGAGGAAGAAGGTGTGCAAAATTGACCAGCAGACAAAGCGGGGAGGACTGCAAACAAACTCGAAGCTGAAATAGGAAGTAATCATCTGAAATTAATAGATTTTGGCGACGTTTCAGAACTGTTGCTTGAGAAAACGGTCACAAGACGCAAGTATGGCTGGTATCCGATAATGCAAATTGCAAAAGGTGAGAGAGAGTGGGAGCAATTCTAGATAGTGACAGTCCGCTATTTAACTCTCTCCGAAGGATTACACGATACTTTTTCAAAATATTTAAATACACACACACGTTAAGTTCAGAAGACAAAAATATGTGGGGCAATACTGAGAGAAGGGACGGAAGTTAGTACGCAAAGAAAATGTTAGTAGCACTGTTTTTAAAATCAGAACTTAATGAATAATGAGTTTACTTGAAGCGCCAGAAGATCTTGCAAAGAACAGTGGAAATGTTGAAATAAAACTGTACATTTAAGGCACAACCCGAACATCAGGATAAGGTTGTGGTACTTTTTAAAATGCACTGAAAAAATGAGTGTGGTAGATGGAATTGTTCTATAGTTTGGCCGGCCAGGTTGGCCGAGCGGTTCTAGGCGCTACAGTCTGGAACTGCGCGACCGCTACGGTCGCAGGTTCGAATCCTGCCTTGGGCATGGATGTGTGTGATGTCCTTAGTTTAGTTAGATTTAAGTAGTTCTAAGTTCTAGGGGACTGATGACCTGAGAAGTTAAGTCCCATAGTGCTCAGAGCCATTTGAGCCATTTTTTCTATAGTTTGAACGATGTAAAATAGGTATGGAGGTGTGATGAGATACGTCAAGTTGAAAGCAAAATGAACTGAAAGTACCTCCGGTGTGACGAAATCTTGGTCAGGATTCAGGACGTGCAGTTATCCTGAGTATTTTGTTTAGCAACACGAGAATACAGTTTCCTGATTAGATTAGATTAGATTAATACTTGTTCCATAGATCATGAATACGACACTTCGTAATGATATGGAACGTGTCAGGTTAATAAAAGATGTCTGCACAAGATATTACATTACACAAAATATTGCATGACACTAATGTTTAAGTTTTTTTTTCCTTAATTTATATTTAAAAATTCAGCCAGTTAGTAGAAGGAGTTGTCATCTAGAATTTCTTTCAATTTATTTTTAAATGTTAGTTGGCTATCTTTCAGGCTTTTGATGCTGTTTGGTAGGTGACCAAAGACTTTTGTGGCAGCATAATTTACCCCTTTCTGTGCCAAAGTCAGATTTAACCCTACATAGTAAAGATCATCCTTTCTCCTGGTGTTATAGCTATGCACACTGCTACTACTTTTGAACTGGGTTGGATTATTAACAACAAATTTCATAAGTGAATATATATACTGTGAGGTTACTGTGAGGATCCCTAGATCCTTAAATAGATGTCTGCAGGATGACCGTGGGTGGGCTCCAGCAATTATTCTGATTACACGTTTTTGAGCAATGAATACTTTTCTACTCGACAATGAATTACACCAGAATATGATGCCATACGAAAGCAGTGAATGAAAGTAAGCATAGTAAGCTAATTTACTGAGATTCTTATCACCAAAATTTGCAATAACCCTAATAGCATACGTAGCTGAACTCAGATGTTTCAGCAGACCATCAATATGTTGCTTCCAGTTTAACCTCTCATCAATGGACACACCTAAAAATCTTGAAAATTCTACCTTAGCTACAGACTTCTGTTCAATGTCTATATTTATTACTGGAGTTGTGCCATTTACTGTACAGAACTGTATATACTGTGTTTTATCAAAATTTAAAGAGAGTCCGTTTGCTGAGACCACTTAATAATTTTGTGAAAAACATCATTTACAATTACATCACTTAGTTCATGGTTTTTGGATGTTATTACTATACTTGTATCATCAGCAAAAAGAACTAACTTTGCATCTTCATCAATGTGGAATAGTAAGTCATTAATGTATATCAAGAACAGTAAAGGACCTAAGATCAAACCCTGTGGGACCCCGTACTTGATAGCCCCCCAGTTTGAGGTATCAGCTGTTGTTTTAACATTACATGAACCACTTATTTCAACTTTCTGCATTCTTCCAGTTAAGTATGAATTAAACCATTTGTGCACTGCCTCACTCAAACCATAATGATTTAGCTTATCTAAAAGAATTCCATGATTTACACAATCAAAGGCCTTTGAGAGATCACAAAAATACCAATGGGTGATGTCTGGTTATTCAGAGCATTTAATATTTGATCAGCGAAAGCGTATACAGCATTTTCTGTTGAAAAGCCTTTCCGAAAACCAAACTGACATTTTGTTACTATTTTATTTTTACAAATATGGGAGGCTACTCTTGAATACATTACTTTCTCAAAAATTTTTGATAGAGCTGTCAGAAGAGAGACTGGGCGGTAGTTGTTGACATCCAACGTATCCCCCTTTTTATGCAATGGTTTTACAATGGCATATTTCAGCCTATCAGGGAAAACACCCTGCTCCAAAGAGCTATTACATACGTGGCTGAGAATCCTACTTATCTGTGGGGAACAAGCTTTAAGTACCTTGCCGGAAATGCCATCAATTCCGTAAGAGCTTTTACTTTTCAGTGAGTTTATTATTTTACTGATTTCAGAGGGAGAGGTTGGTGGAATTACAGTTGTTTCAAACTGCACAGGTATGGCCTCTTCTATTAGTAGCCTTGCCTCTTCTAGTGAAGATCTAGATCCTATTTTCTCCACAACATTTAAAAAATGATTATTGAAAATATTTTCAGTTTCTGATTGTTTGTTAGTACACTTGTCATTCAGTTTCATGGCACTAAAGTCTTCCTGTGCTCTTGGTTGCCCTGTTTCCCTTTCAATAATATTCCCAATTGCTTTAATTTTATTATCAGAGTTACTGATCTCAGACGTGATACACATGCTTCTGGACTTTTTAATAACTTTTCTTAGTACCGCACAATAGTTTTTATAATATTGAACAATTTCGGGGTCAGTACTCCCTCTTGCTGTTAGATACAGTTCTCTTTTACGGTTGCAAGACATTCTTATTCCTTTAGTTAGCCAAGGTTTTTTATATGTTTTCTTGGAATTATGTTTAACTACTTTCTTGGGAAAACAATTTTCAAATACCCTTAAAAATGTATCGTGAAATAAGTTATATTTTAAGTTTGCATCGGGTTCCTTATACACTTCATCCCAGTCTAGCTGCTGTAGGCTTTCCCTAAAGTTTGCAATATTTATATTGCTAATTGAACGCACTGCTTTGAAAGTCTGATTTGATATACTGCAAGGAGCTATGTCATGTACTGTAACTATCTGTGCACCATGATCTGAAAGACCATTCTCAACATGATAAGCATTTAAGTGCTTAAACTTATCTTGGTCTATAAAAAAGTTATCTATCAATGTACTGCTGTTCTTTGTTATCCGAGTAGGAAAATCAATGATGGAGCTCAAGTTGAAAGAACTGAGTAATACTACAAGGTCATTCTTCCTATTACACTCTTTCAGGGAATCAACATTGAAATCCCCACAAATGATCATTTGCTTCCCCCTGTCTGACAGATAGCACAACAAAGCATCCAAGGTTTCTAGAAATAGCTGGAAATTCCCTGAGGGGGACCTATACACTGTTACAATTATGAAAGTGCCATCATTTAGTTTACGTTCAGTGGCACATGCTTCCATATGTTGCTCTACACAAAATTTTTTAGTTTCTAAATTTTTTACACTGTGGCTGATGTGAAGATGTCTGGTGCTTCTTGCCCAAGTCAGTGTGACTTGGCTATTATTATGGTATTTCTCAATGTCAGACCGACATAGAAAGCCAATTATTTTGATGTTTGATGCGCTTGTCGTAGAAGGAAGATTTATATTGCAGTCTTGAGAGGGCTTGACGCACTGCACGCGAGTGAAGTTTTTGTGAAGAAACACATGAGGATTAACAAACGAAATAGGAAAATATTTTAATAATGCTGCGAACAAGAGTCGTACAGATATGTCTGTGCGAAAAGAAAGAAGGCAGGAGATGTTTGTCGCAATTGTTGTATTTAAGGAACATCTTACGATTACTAATTTATGGCTGTTCAACGAGTAGGACAGATGTCACCATGACAGTAAAATTAGCCCAGAACGACAGTCAGTCTGCAACATTGGGTACAGCTGTCTCTCTCTGGAAAGGAGAACGGACATCAAGAGCCGATGACATATTTAAATTTTTACAATAATACAAAGGGCGTTCAAAAAGTTTTACACAGTCGTCTCTATTTTTTTTAATTTTTTGCAGGAGGAGAATGAAATTTTTAGTGAACATACATGGAACATTTAGCTATACATTGAGCCTACTCAATGTAACCTCCATCAGCTGTGATGCATCTGGCGCAACGTTCTTTCCACGATGTAAATACACTTTGGTAAAATTCTGGGGCCTGACTTTTACACCATCGCTTGACACAGGAAGTAAGGTCTCTCTCACTAATAAATGTTTTACCGCCTAGGTGGGCGGACTGTAGGGAGGATGAGGAACAATTTTCCAATCCATTTTCCAGATTTTCTCCTGCGTCATAAGGGCTGTATGGGGTTTGGCATTGACCTGGTGTAGTCTGATGAGCTGACCCTGAACCAGTGACACCACACTACCCAATGACAAACGAGTCATTTCAGCAAGCTGTCGTGTCGTTACACATCTGTCATTTTGGATGATCTGATCAATGGTCTCCTTATTCACATCACTCACCTTTAAACCTCTGCAACCACCGCTGGATACTGCTGCGATCCACTGTGTCCTCCCCATGAACAGGGAACAACTTCCTGTGAATCGATGTGGCAGAGTCATCGCCGGTCTTGAAAAGGAACTCCATCACCGACCGTTGTCGCAACCTGACATCTACTCAAGGTCCATTATGACTCACCTGTAAATAAAAGAAAATACTTTCATATATGAACTTATAGCTAAATCTTCCAAGTGTGTTCACAAAAAATTTCATTCTCCTCCTGCAAAAAATAAAAAAAATTAGAGATGACTGTGCAAAACTTTTTGAACGCCCTTTGCACTTTCGTAACTAACGTTAGTAATAATGTTGTGTAGAAAATAACTCACCACTAACTTCGGTTGGGAGACTAATAATTACGTTAACCGCATGATACACTAACAATGCACTAGCCGTAACAAAACGCACACATTCATCATGACCATCAATCATGATCATCGTTTTGGCCGTATCTTGATAGATAGAAATACACTGGTAAATCATTTTTAATAATCGAATTATGGAAGACTTAGTTTGATCATTTTTGTGTACTGAATGTAAAGTAATTCCACGAGGAAAAACAAATTGTGCATTAGTCATAAGTTGTTAGTATTTAGACATTTTGTACAATTTGCCAGAAAGTTGTCTGGAGTGAGCAGCACTGCAGTGGGCAAAGGCAAGCAGTGGAGACATAACCCGTAGAGATGGGTCGTTCGCGAATTAACGGGTCCAAAGGAACGATTCACCAAGATGAACGGAACGAGCGAGGAACGAATTCTAAGGAACGGTCTTTCATAGTTCACATCGGTCGCGGCTTTCTACTTCTGATTCCCGGGAACGGGAAACGGTCGGTCTCATTCTATCGGCCGGTCTCGTTCCAGGCTCGGTCACGTTCCCGTCTGGTCTCCGTCTCGGTCTCGGTCTCGCTCGGCCGGACTCGTCCTTCTTCGCGTGGCCACTCGTCGCAGTTCCACTGCCGACTGATCATTGTTAGTTCAGTAACGAGTTGTTCGTTTCGTTCGCTGCGCACGCCCATTCAAGATCTGTTTCAAACCTTTTTTGAACTCTGAAGTTCTGGTTCTTTTCGTATTCTATTCAGCATCCACGACCGGTAATTGAAATGTATTTTATAATCACGTAAATCACATAAAAATTACGTGGTATGTAATACACACATCTTTTCAGGTAACAAAACGGCGTATCAGCTTTCTTCACTATTTCGACGAACAGCAGAAGAAATACTTGTAAAAAGGCAAGATTTTTTTGTTATTACACATGCAAAGGAAGTTGGCACGGCACACACTAGTGGCCATTTTCTGTCTTTTTTTGATCCAAGGTAAAAGGGCATGTTCATTCTTATGGATGGCAGACCGACTTACAACCGAATGAAGCCCGCGCTCCATAATCGAATGTCTGGTGTCACATTTTGTAAAGAGGATATGATAACTTTTACAATATTATTTCAGTAACATGTTTATCTATTCTGCTAGTAGCGGTCAACAAATCGTGCGTAATTGGCGAGCAGTCTGTACTCGGGGCCGGTTTTGGTTTCTCGTGCTCCACCTTATATTATTTCACTGCGGACACCCACATAACGCTACAGTTGGCTAAACGAGAGGTTCTGAAAACTCACGAAAATTACAAGTGTGTGAGAATTCTGTTTGATTAAAAACTGCCGGCCGGAGTGGCCGTGCGGTTCTAGGCGCTCCGGTCTGGAACCGAGCGACCGCTACGGTCGCAGGTTCGAATCCTGCCTCGGGCATGGATGTGTATGATGTCCTTAGGTTAGTTAGGTTTAATTACTTCTAAGTTCTAGGCGACTGATGACCTCAGAAGTTAAGTCGCATAGTGCTCAGAGCCATTTGAACCATTTGAGCCAATAAAAACTCTGTACTGCAGGGAGCAGGCAAGTGCCCGCTCTTGGTACCTTCCATCTTCAGTCATCTATGCTACTAATTTTCAGTTTTTCATAAGAACCATATACTAAGCACAAATGAACGTTGAACGAGTTAAACCGAACGGTTCACGAACACCAGTCAACTAGTTCCCAAGGATGAACGAGTTTGCCCATCTGTAATTGCCAGATGTGAGTAAACTAGGGCGAGGCAGCAGTGGGTACGATAGCGGTGGCGCACTGGGGCGGCCGACAGCTGATGGTGGGTGTCCCTGGATTAACAGCGAGAGTCAAGGGCGGTGGTAGAAAGAGGAAAGCTGGGGAAGTCCCAGGCAGCCGCCTGAGGCACAGTCACGCGTCGAGGCAGGGCTTTTAGAGTAGGTATGGTTCAAATGGCTCTGAGCACTGTGGGACTAACTTCTTGAGGTCATCAGTCCCCTAGAACTTAGAACTACTTAAACCTAACTAACCTAAGAACATCACACACATCCATGCCCGAGGCAGGATTCGAACCTGCGACCGTAGCGGTCGCGCGGTTCCAGACTGTAGCGCCTAGAACCGCTCGGCCACCACGGCCGGCCAGAATAGGTATGCTGATGCGGTCTTCAAAGCGCGGAAGACTTTGCTACGGGGACAACACAAGCCTGGGTTCTCTGTAGAGGGGACTGGAGCTATTCTGAGAATTAGGAGACGGGACAGCCACTGTCAGACGATCACAATTTATGCCTGCAATCAGTTCTCAATAATAATCAGACGTTACTTACAAAGTTCTAGCCAATGTTACCACCTGAGTTTATCACCACCCTATAACTGAACTCTTAACTAGTCCCTGCAGAGAAACCTATCGGCACCAGAATATTAAACATTTGTACTTGGGGGATAACCGTATGCATCCATTCATTATACACATGACATTCTACCACTCTCAATAATAGAACCATCCTTTGATTAAACTTCAGACATGAGGAATCAGAAAAGAAAACTAATAATGGTACAAATAAGTAGATTTCTAATGCAAAAGAAAAGAAGAACTTCAAGAAAGTACAAGACTAAGGAAAAGAAGAGTGCAAAAAAAAAAAGACATCTAGATAAAGAAGCAGGTCCCATTGCACATAACAATAACCATTTGACATATGGGGAGAGATCAGTTACCCAATCTTAAGCAGCCACTATATGTGAAAAAAAGTAGAGAGATGTGTTGAATCACACATACTCACAAAATGCCTCATACACTGAGGGATAATGTTAGTCTCCAAAAGTATGAAGTAATTCAGAAGTGGAATTCTCATATCTCCCTCTAACAGTACTGTGAGTATCATCATGTCTTCCATGTCAGAACACTAACAAGAACTGCAACTTCAAGAATCCACAGTGTACTTGTGGCAGACAGTATGCTAACTCCAGCTGCAGTTGAGCAGCTGCCATACCGAGATTGTCGCGTACCTGTGCGACAAAAAAGTAGTGTCCACAATCCTGACATAATAATGAACACATTTCTGCACACGTTAAAACAAAATTTTTTGGAGTATTGCTTAAGTCTCTTGTGTTTGTTTTTTTTCTGTTTTTTTGTCATATCTATCCTTGATTTATTTCTTCTCATTAATGTCTGTATGAATATTTGTTCTAATTATTACCTTACATTAAATATTATGGCCACAACTAGAGTCCAACAATACCATTTCGAGCTTCTTAATTTAAGAGTGAATATAGATCATCAGTAACTTCCTGCGTTAATTTACACTGAGACATTCAGATGATGGACATGCTTGCTCTTTAATTAAAGACGTGATTGACATTTAACTGTAAATGCAGATCACCAATAGCTTCTCATTTTTGTTACACAACTCTTTCACGCATTGGTCATGCTTGCTTTTTTGACTAATGCAGTACTTTTTAATTTAACTGTAAATTCAGATCACCAGTAGTTTGTACTGTTAGTTACATTAACACTCTCAGAAGCTGCACATGACTGCTCTTTAATTAAAGTTATATTAATACTTCAATATAAATGCAGATTACAAATAACGTCTTATTCTTGTTACACTAACACTTTCACACAGTGGTCACGCCTAAGTTGTAATTTACCATGTTGTGCAGATATAGTCATAAGGTTTTTAATGTGGGTGTTTGCAAAAGGGTGTATGTGATGCCCTTTAAACTTGACTTTTACCAGCACCTCAAAGATAATTTATAGGCTGTCATTGCAAGAACAGACCGTCCGGCGACACCACAGTGGTGTCGCGTGCACAGTATCGCTCAGTGGCCGGCGACACCACAGTGGTGTCTTGAGCATAGTATCACGTAGTGGGCGGCGACAGCACTTTAATATCTTTTGCATTCTGTTGGTGTTTTGTTTAGGTAACATTAAGTTACACACGTCGACAAGTTTTTTGTTTTTATAAGTACTTGTGCCCTTTCATCATGGCGGACGAAAGAGACGATACGATTATTTACGATGAATGCGCGGAAGTCTTGTCTGACGTTCTGGACTACTTGGCCGATTGGGAAGGAGACATTGGATATAAAAAAAATGAAAATAAAGCAGAATCGTAGGAAGATAGTGAAATACGTCCAAGAAGAATTCGGCGAACGCTACGGTTGCCAACCAATTCGGCTGAATCAGACGAAGAAGGCAGTGCACAGTGGTCAGACTTTGATTTACCGACGACCAAAAATAAATTTCAAGGATCCCCGGGACCAAACATATTTCCCAAAGATACACAGAGCGTCGAGGATGTCGTAGAATTATATATTGGGAACAATCTGTTTGCATATATTAGCAACGAAACCAACAAGTACTACAGTCAAAATTGCAATAGAAGGAATCTGGATTTAAAAAATGCCAAATTTGTTGACGTTACGGGACCCGAACTTAGAAAATGGTTTGGGCTTGCTATCCTTATGGGAATTGTAAAAAAAAGCAAGGATCGATGATTATTGGCCAACGAATCCGTTGATAGACACACCGATATTTTGCAAAACGATGTCCCGCAACAGATTCAGACAAATATTATCATTTTTACATTTTTCCAACAGCTACATTAAACCAGATAATACCGACCGGCTTGTCAAAGTGCAGTTCGTAACTGATTATTTTTCCAAAAAGTTTAAAGAAACATTTAATCTAAGTCAAAACATCTCAATTGATGAAGGAACGATACCGTGGCGTGCACGATTAAATTTTAAGGTTTACAATCCTTCGAAAATTACGAAATACGGCATACTCATTTAGATGGTGTGTGATTCGATTACGGGATATATTTCCTCATTTGCCTTTAGCAAAAACAGTGATGGAACTATTGACACCTTCTGATGGAAAGTGGCGTCACCTCTGCATGGATAATTATTATAACAGTGTAGAACTTGCAGAGAAGTTACTTGAAAAGAAAATTCGAGTTTGTGGAACGATACGGCAAAATAGAGGATTTCCGGAAAATTAAAGCGCGCAAAAGTCAATGTGGTTGAAGCTTGTTATCAACGGAAAGGTGACAAGCGGCCGGCGACAAGCCAAGTAATCCGAATTAGCACTGCCGGCGCCAAGCGAATAAATTTGTACGAGACTTGCGGACGGCAAAGTGTTAACGATAATACTGATCTGTTGAAATTTGCTTTGGTCACTGGTCATTTTGCTTTTTGAACAGTTGTTGCCAAGACACAGAACCAGGGTGTTATACTGCAAGAGGTGGTGGCTAGGGTCTAATTAACATCCAGTGATTAATAATTAAAAGTATGCGATCTCCAAACAAAATGGTATCAGAGAGACAGGTGCAACAGAGTAGGTTTGAGCTCACAAATGTAAATGCATAAATGCATGAGAACTATACATAAGCTGCCTATTTTTGTAGTAAAAATATGGAGATTTCGTGCGCCGGTATCTCGAAAGTAACATCATGTCCGAATCTGCTGAAGTCAGTTGTTTCTGCTTAGATCAACAAATGATGCTAAAACCAGATAAGTCAACTGTAATTATCACAGATTTCCACTTGGAAATTATCAAATATTCTCGGAAATATCTGAGTCATTATCATGCCACCTAGAAAATGAAAGAAAGCATATGATAAGTAGTGGATATTTTTAGTACCTACTAGTTTTCTGTAAGATTCATATAAATCTTCGCACTAGAATTACACATGAAAGCTGTAAACTAGTAGACAACAGCTTCTTTGTGAACCCGTAATCAATTATGTAATCCTTAACCAGCAGCTCTTTGTCTAGGATGCACAACTAGTTACACTCAGAAACTTCCCAGATTGCAGGAAATAGTACCATAGAAAACAAGAAGAGTACCAGTAATTAATAGACAGACAACAAAAGGTTTCCAGTCAGCCTCTCAAAAAGCTGACTGGAAAGATTTGTATAACGTGACATATATCAATTTTAAATTTGAACGTACTGATAGACGGATTTCTATGAATCTTGAAAGGCTGCTTTACTAAGAAATCAATAAAGTGTTGCAGTAATAAAACATTAAAAACGCCCTTGATTAAAAAAGGAATCAAAATACCATATACAAGGAAATGGGACATAACGCATTCTATATAAAACGATTCGAAGAAACAGAGAAGCGAGACTGATTCCATATTACGAGAAGTGCTCTGCTATCATAAGGCGGGAATAAAAAAACAAAAACAAAAGAAATCTGCTTAACGACTGAAATTAGTCATTCGGATATTTGATATCGGAAATAGTTAAAAGTGAAACCGAGAAAAAAAGGTCTTAAAGAAAGCTGCAAAACAACAAGTGATAGAATAGCTAAATCATTTAAAGCTCACTTTCTAACTAGCATAGACGTTTGGCGTGGGTAGTTCAAGAGACAAGGTAATAGAATACCTGCGACAAACAGTAATAATGTAACATACACTCAAGAAAATGACAATTATTCTGCACTCCATGAAAGACATTAAAAACGTAATTAACTCCCTCAGAAGAAAAACCTCACACATAGTTGATAGTATCTGAATGGAAATGCCGTGTGGCTAGGGGCTCCCGTCGGGGAGACCGTTCGCCTGGTGCAAGTATTTCGAGTTGACGCCGCTTCGGCGACTTGCGTGTCGATGGGGGTGAAATAATGATGATAAGGACAACGCAACACCCAGTCCCGGGCCGTTAGGCATGACATTCCGTCGCGCTGACCACTCAGCTACCAGGGGCGGACGATATCTGAATATAATCACTAAGCTCCTCTTCTTCATATACAGTACAGACAATCTTTTCCACCAGCTATGCAATTCAGCAGTATCACAGGATATTTCCAGGAAGGTTGAAGGAAAAATAGTAACGTCGATATTAATAATTACTGAGCGCTCTCGCTAGTTACCTTCTGCTCAAAGAAACTCAAAAAGCAAAAGAAAAAAAAGTTTTTAAGAATTAAAATATACCTATGTCAAAATAAGATACTTGTATTGTATTGTACTGTGCGTTAACTGAGGGCCTAGAAACGACGGAGAGGCTCCGTCCCCGCCGCAGCCGCAGTGATCCACAACCCCATGACGACTACCGCAGTCCACCTCACCCCTCCGCCGCCCCACACCGAACCTTTCTTTCAGTGTTATTGTGCTGTTCGGCCCCCAGTGGACCCCCCAGGTAACGTCTCACGCCAGACGAGTGTAACCCCTATGTTTGCGTGATAGAGTAGTGGTGGCATACACGTACGTGGAGAACTTGTTTGCGCAGCAATCGCCGACATAGTGTAGCTGAGGCGGAATAAGGGGAACCAGCCCGCATTCGCCGAGGCTGATGGAAAATCGCCTAAAAACATTCCACAGACTGGTCCTCTCACCGGACCTCGACACAAGTCCGCCGGGCGGATTCGTGCCGGGGACCAGGCGCTCCTTCCCAATCCGGAAAGCCGTGCATTAGACGGCACGGCTAACCGGTCGGGCCAAATAAGATACTTAGTCAATCTTACTTTATATTTCAAAAGGATTTCTCCACAGAAATACCATCTTACAATTCACAAACCAAATTCTACAAAAAATAAATGACAGAGTACTGGCAAATGGGATTTACTATGGTCTCTCAAACTCATTTGATTGTGTTTTCTTCTAGAGAAGTTCAAATATTATTGTATGAGAAACCTTATTGGTAAGTGCTTGTCATCTTTTTTAACTAAATGGTTGCAGAGTGTTGTATTATAATCCTCAGGGTGTGTACGGTGCGTAACAAACCAGCATCTTCACAGTGGAGAATAATCACGACGGATGTACTGCAAGGATCGAAATTGGGCCCACTCCCATTCTCGTTACTTGTAAAAGGTCAGCCATCATATAACCAACAGGCAGAAGTAGTTATCGTTGCTGACGCAAGTATTATTACCAAGCCTAATGGAATAACTTCAACACACGAAAATCTTAACAAAATTTTCTCGAAAATTAATCACAGGTGGGGAGTGGTATATATTATTTCAACCACAGTTAACGTCATGATGCAAACGGCATGTGTTCTGCATCCGTTTAAAACATCTTTATGTATGTATAACTATTATTCATTGTTCCCCACGTAATCCACACCTCTGTTTTATCTTGCTGGTAGCTTATGTTCCTTCTTTACCCTCCCCTCTTGTCTGAAAGAGTGAAAGAATGTGTGTTTGTGCTTTTTATTTCCAAGGTTGTTATAATAATAATAATAATAATAATAATAATAAATTCGAACATTCGATATAATAATAAACACTGAGCCACCTACCTTCTCCCATAAAAACATTGATCCACTTACCCACTGTGCTCGCTCAGATCGACTGCGTAGTCATTTCACTACAACATTTGATACGTTTTCTTGTCTCTGCAACTAAAACATGAGACATGCACCAACGGACGACGTCATCGTGTAGAATTAAATCATATAAATCAGTCCACTTTGTAGCACTCACTGCCATAATCACAAAATATTTCTCCCAAAACTCACAAATACACCGAGAAACAGCAAACAAGACACTGGTTTCAATTTCGGCGCTAGAAACACATTGCCTCTTTCCTCGCCTCTCATTGGTTATGTCAAAGAATCATGTCAGTGGCTAAGCGAAACTGACGGGTTGCCAACTTTTGAGCAGTAGAAAAGCACCGCAGTTTCTGCCACTGGCCCTAATCTAGACTTTAGACTGTTCTTTTCTTCATGTTACTGCCACTTTTCAAGAAAATAAATGTTTCAGTGTAAAATGTTACAACTTGTAATAATTTCTCCCAACTTTGTCGCCTAAGCTATATAGGCGCCATACTTCCGCGCTACTAAAGCGCGGATCATGATAGGACGAACACCTTATGTTCTTTTCTGAGGACTTAAGTGAGTTATTATAAATGTGCTGAAGGAAGCAATGGTTTCAATGACAATTATGAAAGTCTAAAAGACGACAGTAGACTAAGACTATATTTCCCCAAAAGGTGTTTTAATGTACTGTCTGATGTAGATTGTTACGAGGGTTGACTGAAAAGTCATGCCTCCACCATCGCACTCTTCAACAGTTGCCAGCACTGGTATTTGGCAGGTACTGGCTTGTTCCGTAACCTGTTCTCTATAGCTCCAGTTGGCGGGAAGCCTTAGTATTGAACGGTTGTGTTGTTACATTGTAAAGTATGGAACCCTGAGCAGACGGTCGGTCAATGCGATGTAAGCAACGTGCAGTCATTGAATTCTTGACAGCAGAAGGTGTCACCCCAAAGGAGATTCATCAGAGAATGAAAGCAGCATACGGTGGTTGTGTTGATGCGAGTACTGTGCGTCGTTGGGCGAGTAATTGTGAAGATTGTTGAGGCGGCAACCTCTGACCTGCATGACAAACGAAGAGTTGGACGTCCTGTGACAGCAACCACCGAGTTTCACAAGCAAAATGTTGACAGACTGATTCAGGACGATCGTCGTATCACTCAGAGAGAAATTGCAAGCACAATCGGCATTTCACAAGAACGTGTGGGTCACATTATTGCTTTGCTTGGCTATCGGAAGATCTGTGCTGACTCCTGAAATGAAAGCACGCAGACATGAAATTTTCCAGGAACTCCTCTCGCGTTACGAGAATGACGGTGACGCCTTTCTTCATTCAATTGTGACAGGAGACGAAACGTGGGAACACCGATACGACCCGGAGACGAAATGTCAGTATATGGAATATCGACACAAAGACTCGCCCCGGAAAAAGAAATTCAAGACGCAGCCCTCAGCTGGAAAAATCATGGCCACGTTTACAGGTATTTCGGTAGTTCAACTTACTTAGTGTGAAAAAGGGAAAGCAAAAAATACCTGTGAAACTCTCGCTTGATGAAATTTTCTGTCTTAAGCTAAAGCATTAGATTTTGGCAAAACAGCATCAAATACGGATGCTCTTTAGTCAAAACCTTTTTAGAAAAAAGTATGTTGCGTCAGATATATGAAAACATTCTCAGAAATTGTTTGAGGAAGACATGAGCATCGGAAACACAGTGTCGATTACAAAATCTTAAAACAAATCTAGACCCTTAGTCTGCATCGGCGTTAATAAATTCCAAAGAAGAATTCAGTACAGAAAGGTCAAAGAACATTTGAATCAAATCAGTATGTCTTGAACCCTTGTTTTCGTTCGAGATACTTTCAGAGAACATTGGTTTAAAGACGATTATATAGAATTATTTCAATAAATGCTATCTATTTCGTCAAAGCACTATTCGTAGAGTAGGAATTTTCCTTATCCTTGTATGTCGATTACGTATTCCTTCTGAAGCGAAAGGACAGTATTTTGATAATAGCACCCTTTCTCTCATGTGGTCTTGCGAAAACTGAAAATTTATTTACGGTGTCTGTTTTCTATTCTGTCAACTTACTCATACTTTATCCTAATTGTACTTCTGAATAAAAAATTAAAATACATTGAATTATGAACAGAACCATTAAACGAAAATACTAGAAGTATGAAAGTAAAATTCGATCAAATGCTATCAATTGATAATAATGGGTTTGAAGAATTTGCTAAATATTTTTTACCGGATCTGATTTGAAAGACAAGTTCTTTAAGACAGACCCTACGCACTGGTGTGAAAATTGATGTATCATCGTTTGCTCTATACCCGGCTATGAAACTGGAAATTGTAAGTGTTTCGGCTACGAAAGTCATCAAGATTGAAGAGGACTGCAATAACTATTCTTTTAAACGAGAAACATAAACAGCGTACATTTCAGATTTTAGGTAATTTTTGCCATTAGTTTCCAGGCCATAAAATGAGACTTTATGAAAGAATTTGTGAAGGAAGGACACTCTCTCCTTTTGCTATTGAGCATAAGTCAGTTTTTTATGCGATGGAACTGAACTGGTGTACTGCACAAAGAAAAAAAAATCATTGAAAAATGATACCTACCCTGCCCTACAAATTTGACAATTGTGACAATTTTCACTGGTGATCGGGAAGGGTGCAATAAAAAAGTCGAGACTTTTTACTTTATTTCACTTTATTGATTTATTTAACTTGTCATGATTAGAACTTATGCCTCTTATGTCTAACCAGACGTTCCACATATTATACATTACATTCATTACAAGCATGTTATAACTTAAATCTTTTAGCCTTTTTAGGAACTTATCGACTGCAAGTTCTAATATGGCGTATTGCTATAGAAACGCGTCGTCCTAGACGAACCTTAGACAGCTATAGATGATATCTTCGTTTCCACTAACATATGTAA
The DNA here is from genome assembly GCF_023864345.2 of Schistocerca serialis cubense. NCBI lineage: Eukaryota > Metazoa > Arthropoda > Insecta > Orthoptera > Acrididae > Schistocerca > Schistocerca serialis. The sequence goes on from NC_064640.1 coordinate 783,441,606, forward strand.
TAAAGGCATTTCCACCCACTCTTAAAGCAGGCACACCAATAAATTTCGTTTCTGGCGGAGTTTTCTAATTGAGAACAATGTTATGACTTTTGTTTGCAAATGAGTAATAAATCTGTCACACACCTGGTGTAGCAATGCCTAGACGTGTATTTTGTTTACCACTAGGCAATATGGAACTGTATGGAGGGTCCTCCAGAAGTAAAGAAACGCGAAATCAGCATGGATCTTTGCTATTGCAGTCTTTCTCGGCGTATTCCACTGATGAATTCTTCTCGGGTTATCAGCTGAGTGGTGGCGTCGTCTTGTCGGAACGTTTCAATGAGTTTCGTACCCATCATCTTCGCCGTTTCAATGAGTTTCGTACCCATCATCTTCTCCAGAAGTTGATGGGTACGAAACTCATTGAAACGTTGCGACAAGACGACGCCACCACTCAGCTGATCACCCGAGAAGAATTCATCGGTATGCATCTTATCATGTGTGGCTTTATGGGTCTTGCTAATGAAAAGAGAAAGGTAGGTTTCTGGCGGTCGATGCTAGCAGAATCAGTGTTGACTTTTACTGCTTAGTTGTTGGGTCTCTACAAAAGTCATAATTTTAAAAACTTTTTCAAAATATACGAGAAACTTCGTTCTTCCAGAGATCTCCAGTAAACTGCTGCTAGAGGAGCGTAATCGATGTATATAGAAACATATACTTCCTCAGATAAAGTAACTTTCTATATTGTACAGAGTGTAATGGGCGTAAGTAAAGATACTTTTACTGGTGACTGAGGACGGTGTACTGAACAACATTACACCAGTATTTACTTCATTTATAGCCTAATGATTATAACTATTAGGAGTAGTATTTTTGGGTTAGTTATTACCTCCAGGTACCTGTGACAACAGCAAGAGATTAATGCTTTTTTTACCATGGGCAGTAGGTCAGGTGTTGGACGTGTGGACACGTGGTTAGTCTATACTGACAGGAATAGTTCATTTGCTGGTGCAGTTTGCGACCGAACCGCCGAATCTTTCCATCAGTAAATGGGGTATGTTCTCAACTGACTCGGTTGTTTTAACCCCCTCCACTGACGGAATGACCCGCTTCCTAATTCCGTATGTATAAAGCCAATACGGACTTGTAGCTGTCACGCCTTTGCGCTTACTGCTACGTATTTTAACCGTAAATAGCTCAGTCCTAATGGTAAGAGGTAGTAGTGAATTCACGTTGTTAATCTTTGAATACAGCACAGCTGCCACAAGCTCAGCTCACTTTTACTCCACTCCTACCCTCGCCATTGCACCACATTAATTAGGTGCTACATGGACCTTGCTAAATTCACTTGCGTATACATTTTTGACCGTTACTCGCCAGTATTTACCTAATGATTAGTACACTCCTAACCGGACTATTTCCGAAAGAGCTGTGATGATTGAACGGGTTCGATCCACGGCCTACAGTGCCCTACAGTTCACACGGTAACACTGCCTACCTGACCCACTTAACTTGGTAGTGAGCTTATGTATCCAATCACCACTGCTAGCAGCAGTGGATAATCCTATCAGCACGACGAGAGCAGCAGACTTACCGTCGAATCCTCCTGAAAATACTTATAACTACGGTCGCCAGCTCTGAGGGAGCAAAAGAATAAATCAATTTTTTGGCTCGTTTCAAAGTGAAACGGCTTGAGTTGAATTTAAACTTAATTCTGAATATTACTATTTCTGATCATTCTAGGTGATTCTACAAAGCAAATACTCTCTCAATTTCTGTGAGTTGGCTTGGTAATTACCACCAAGACAATTTATGCAACTTAGGTTAACAAAATTCTATCCTTCAACTTATTTAATGATTTTGGATATTACTCTTTGGACAATTGATATAGAATTAGTTAAGTGACTTTACTTGAAAGGTTACTCAGAAAAATTTAAGTAACTATAAATAGGCGACTCATTCTGGTGTGACCATTGCTCTTTTCAACATTCTTATACGCTAAAGTATTCTACAACCAAAAGAATTGTAAATGAAAGAGGCGATGGTGGCCTCAGTCTGATTTCACTATACTATGTTGGAGGTTACTACACTTTACAATGAACAACATGCATCGTAATTTTACTCATTACTATATTCTGTCCTCTGCACTTGCATAAAAGAAAACTGGTATTCTCCTTTTACATGTATACAAAGTTCGACTTAACAATTGCAAGGAGTCTTGCCTTGGGTAGACGTGTCGGTGCTGGTGGTGAGATGCATGTGGCTAACGCAGCTCTTCACGCCTCATGCCCTTAATGGCGGCTGGAACTACGAGCTGTAGCACTCGTATAAGCTACTGCACGTCCGCCATAAAATCTGGGCGCAGGAACTCTTACAATCAGCCCCAGTGGCATAGAGATGGCTTCGACAACCATTCGTCGCGTTCTACTCCACAAACGGCGACGATATTCGCCTCTTCGCTGTTGCACAATCACTTTTGCGTGAGCACAGTTACGCACGTCCGATCACGTCAACACTCCCCAGGCCATTCCATTGTTCAGTCCCTGTGTCTCCAGCTACCTCTAGCTACGCTCGTATCACCAAGAGTGGGAGCGTTCCCCTACCACCTTTTCACCGAAATCATTTAGTATTTAAGAATATTTATATTTATTACCCTGGAGTTCATACCAGTCATAATAATTTACTACTAGCGCCTTATAACATTAAATCATACAGTAATAAGTTATAATTACCAAGAAAAAGAATACATTTGACTCAGAGAGCTTAGTGCATTGTCTGACAGGCAGCGCTAATTCCCAGTTTCGCCAATAGATGGCATCAGGGTGCACTCCCTGGCAGTCTCACACCAGCGCGCCCGTTTCCGACGCGTGGGCTCCAAATTACTGTCAGCCCACCATCATTTCAGTTCCGTTACAAGTTACAGCCATGCAGAAAACATCATGTACAATTTGTGACATGTTTGTGGGAAGGTTGTTTGACGCAGAGAAAAACAGTCAACAGACTGATGTGTTCAAAATGGTTCAAGTGACTGTAAGCACTATGGGACTTAACATCTGAGGTCATCAGTGCCCTAGACTTAGAACTAATTAAATCTAACTAACCGAAGGACAGCACACACATCCATGCCTGAGGCAGGATTCGAACCTGCGACCGTAGCAGCAGCGCGGTTCTGGACTGAAGTGCCTAGAACCGCTCCACCACAGCGGCCGGCCACTGATGGGTGTACAGAATAAGATATAAAGATATCTGCACTTATTCCCACTCGTTATACCCCGTATATTCTTTGGATGAAACTGATGGATTTCTCTGTGGAATATTAGCTGGAGAAGCCTCTACACTGCAGTTCACTTCACAATAAGTAAGTAAATGTAGTAACAGTGATAAAATAAAGACAGCAAGTAATGGACAAAAAAGAAGCTGTCTCAGCTTATGGAATGGTGCTTCATTCAATATGTGTTCCTGATTGACAGAGTTGTGGCCTCGAACTTACGAGCTGTATTTAATGGCGCTTGTTACCTGATACTGATAAGGGATGAGGCAAGTGTCGATAACAAATTGTTATCGCAACGATGGTTGCTCCCGTCTGCTACATTCATTTCGCTAAGAGTCTGGTGTAGTGTAGAACAGATCACGAGAGAAATTCAGAGTACTGTCTTAAAGTAAATATAAGAAAAACTGTGTAGTTTTGAGTCTGCGACTCCCAAAATCGAAATTCGAGGGAAAAAATTGTGAGATCCAAAAATATGAATTAGTTGCTCAAATGCTTAAACGTTACGGTCTTCTGTCCGAAGACTGATTTGATGCAGCTCCCTGTGCTAGTCTACCCTGTGCGAGTCTTCATCCCCGCATAATCACCGCAACCTACATTCGTCTGGTCTTGCATTCTGTATTCGACCCGTGGCCTCCCTCTACAATCCCCTGCCCCCCCCCCCCCCCAAACGCCATCACTTTCTTCCATTACTAATCTGACAGTTTATTTGATAACTAAGGATGAAGGTTTCAAATGGCTCTGAGCACTATGGGACTCAACATCTAAGGTCATCGGTCCCCTAGAACTTAGAACTACTTAAACCTAACTAACCTAAGGACATCACACACATCCATGCCCAAGGCAGGATTCGAACCTGCGACCGTAGCGACCGCGCGGTTCCAGACTGTAGCGCCTAGAACCGCTCGACCACACCGGCCGGCAACTAAGGATGAGTGCTATCAGTTGCTCCCTTCCTTTAGTCAGAACAAATAATATGAGATTGTGGTCCGCCTTGATGCAAAACATTTTCGTTGCAGTTATTTTCTTTGCCAAACTAGTTTACTTTATCTTCCTTTCCTTAATTTCTCAAAGGGTTCAAATGGCTCTGAGCACTATGGGACTTCACTGCTGTGGTCATTGGTCCCCTAGAACTTAGAACTACTTAAACCTAACTAACCTAAGGACGTCACACACACATCCATGCCCGAGGCAGGATTCGAACCTGCGACCGCAGCGGTCGCGCGGTTCCAGACTGTAGCGCCTAGAACTGCTCGGCCACTCCGGCCGGCCTTAATTTCTCAAGAAAATTGTGATCGCTACTCTGCATTTCACTGACAAAACCATATTTATTAACAAGTAATAAAAAGTTCAGCTTTAGTAAGATATTTGTATGGAGTGCAGCCATGTACGGAAGTGGAATGGGGACGATAAACAGTTTAGACAAGAAGAGAATAGAAATTCCTGAAGTGACGTCCTACAGAAGAATGTCGAAGATTAGATGGGTGGACAGAATAACTAATGAGGAGGTACTGAATCGAACTGGGGGAGAAAGAATTTTATGGCTCGACCTGACTAATGGAACGAGCATTTTATTTTCAAACTGTCCCACTGGTCCGTGTTAGCGTAAAAGCAACAAATACGGGAGTGTGGATCCGCCTTGACGCAAAACACTTTTTCTTTATTTATTTTCGTTCCCAAACTAGTTTCTGCGACCATATCGCCATCATCAGTGGGTTTTTATTTATTCTAAAACATGAAAAATTAGCATCGTTATAAACGTTACAAAACATTATAAAATGTGTTGTGTTTCGTTCAAAATATTATATTCTGTGAATAGTTTTATAATACCTTATTTACTTTAAGTAAAGGCTCCGAATAACATTCAGAACAAACAACAAACTTTCCATGATGCTACTCCAGGCGTATGTAAAAATGAATGTGCGCGACGGAAAATAATGAACGCTAAAATGAAGATTTGGCCCTGTCTGACTACCTCCTGAAGTAGATCTTAGGATCTCTTAATGATGATATCTCCTCCTTCTTGCTCTTTAACGTATAAATTACAACATAAACATAAATGGATGATTAAGCGAACTAGTAACTATAAAATGATAAATGCTGTTTCTGCTTATACATTGTAGATAGACGTTGTAGATTAAAACCCCTTGATATTACAACTGTTTATATATCAATGTCCAATGGACATAAATAGATACAAATGACTTTCTTTACCAATACGATTGATCAATTGCCCATATCTGCCCCTTTTTACGGCTACGTTATCTAATATAAATAACGGAAGACGACTGACATCATCTGCGTACCAAACACTAGAAGATACCACTTTCAAAGATGACCTACAGTGGTGCGCAGCCTCAGTGGAAATAAAATTTACGTCATCACAGCTGTTTAACTTTATAGCCCTAATAAGCCGAAGCAATTATCCATATCACCGTATGTACTGCATCCAGTGCGTCGGATTGATGTTTCTCGTACACGTCTGCGACGACGGAAGAACTCCAGCCACAAAACATATAAAAAAATCTCATTCAAACACTAGGACGGCACAAGACGGTCCTCTGACTAGTATAATTTAATACTGTCTCCTCCTCTCTCTGTTCTACAGATGAGAAACGCGAACTCCCAGCCACAAGGACAGAGTTCAGATAACGTCTCAACGTGAGTATAGGCAGAAGAAGTGCTCTCATTCACTGAACGCTGCATACTCAACGACGACTCGGAACCCGGAGGCGAAGTCCAAATGGTTCAAATGGCTCTGAGCACTATGGGACTTAACTACTGTGGTCATCAGTCCCCTAGAACTTAGAACTACTTAAACCTAACTAACCTAAGGACATCACACACATCCAAGCCCGAGGCTGGATTCGAACCTGCGACCGTAGCAGTCGCGCGGTTCCGGACTGCGCGCCTAGAAACGGTAGGCGAAGTCCAGAATCGTATAAGTTCGCCACAGTACAGCGCCTAACCTTTCTAACTATAAAACTAAAAATAGAGAGCAAAGACAGCAAGTCTGTACCAACAAAGCTGATACTGATCGACCGTCAAACCCGGTCGCTCAAAACAAGACCTCTCCCTCGTAACTCAGAAGGCCAATCATGTTCTCGAAACCACGGAATATTCTCACTCTCTACAGAGTCTTCCGAACTCCGAGCAACCATCTTTTTAGTCTTTTGTTGTCCAGCGCGGAATGTTTGCGAGAAAATACGAGTACCTATGCTCGTACAAAAATGGTTCAAATGGCTCTGAGCACTATGGCACTCAACATCTTAGGTCATAAGTCCCCTAGAACTTAGAACTACTTAAACCTAACTAACCTAAGGACATCACACACACCCATGCCAGAGGCAGGATTCGAACCTGCGACCGTAGCAGTCCCGCGGTTCCGGACTGCAGCACCAGAACCGCACGGTCACCGCGGCCGGCTATGCTCATACAATGGTACGCTTCTCAGAGTACAAAAATTCTCGGAAATAACCCAGCCTGCGATTTCCGAGGTAACGCTCCCTCGTTCCTCTCTGCTGTGTCAAAGATTTTCAGAGTTTCAGACGTATTACCCGGTTATCCTTCCGGCCCCACTACAAAACTGGCAGGCCGCTGCTGTATTGTGCTTTAGCGCTCAGGTGCCCCGACCGTCCGTCTTGGCTACTTCCTGTGTCAAGCAGGACCAACACACCTGTGCGGGCTTTTCCACCCAGGGCTTGAGTTACACCTGCCGTTTCATTTCCACTGGCGTTCCAACCTCTACTAGTATAGGCAATCATTCATTACGCCGTTTTGATAATAAAGACACTTTGTCACCTTTGATGCAATAAGCACTAACAACTATTCACAAGGTGTACGCGACAGTGTCGGTCTTCTTTAAATATTCCTGTATATGATGTGCAACCTACCAAATGGTACCTAATTCCGGTTGTAAATCACAGCAAAGTGTGTAGATGAGTGCTTGTAAGGTGCGAAGTTATAGCCACCTTACAACTTCAGCAAAGGCTAAGATAAGACAAAAGAAAGTCAGAATGAGAGTTTCACTCTGCAGCGGAGTGTCCGCTGATATGGAACTTCCTGGCAGATTAAAACTGAGTGCTGGACCGAGACTCGAACTCGGGATCTTTGCCTTTCGCAGGCAAGTGCTATACCATTGAGCTACCCAAGCAAGACTCACGTCCCGTCCTCACAGCTTTACTTCTGCCAGTACCTCGTCTCCTACCTTCCAAACTTTACAGAAGCTCCATTGCGAACCTTGCAGAACTAGCACTCCTGAAAGAAAGGATATTGCGGAGACATGGCTTAGCCACGGCCTAGGAGATGTTTCCAGAATGAGATTTTCACTGTGCAGCGGAGTGTGTGCTGATATGAAACTTCCTGGCAGATTAAAACTGTGTGCCGGACCGCGAGTCGAACTCGGGATCTTTGCCTTCTGCAGGCAAGTGCTATACCACTGAGCTACCCAAGCAAGACTCACGTCCCGTCCTCACAGCTTTACTTCTGCCAGTACCTCGTCTCCTACCTTCCAAACTTTACAGAAACTCTATTGCGAACCTTGCAGAACTAGCACTCCTGAAAGAAAGGACATTGCGGAGACATGGCTTAGCCACGGCCTAGGAGATGTTTCCAGAATGAGATTTTCACTGTGCAGCGGAGTGTGTGCTGATATGAAACTTCCTGGCAGATTAAAACTGTGTGCCGGACCGCGAGTCGAACTCGGGATCTTTGCCTTTCGCAGGCAAGTGCTATACCACTGAGCTACCCAAGCAAGACTCACGTCCCGTCCTCACAGCTTTACTTCTGCCAGTACCTCGTCTCCTACTTTCCAAACTTTACAGAAGCTCTATTGCGAACCTTGCAGAACTAGCACTCCTGAAAGAAAGGATATTGCGGAGACATGGCTTAGCCACGGCCTAGGAGATGTTTCCAGAATGAGATTTTCACTGTGCAGCGGAGTGTGTGCTGATATGAAACTTCCTGGCAGATTAAAACTGTGTGCACATAGAGCACTTGCCCGCGAAAGGCAAAGGATCCGAGTTCTAGTATCATTCCGCCGCATGGAACCATGACTTTACCGGCAGACTGTGTTTGTTTGAATTTCCGCGGCTTTGGCGAAGAAGGATGCCGCCACTGGCGTGATTGTTGCTTGGTTCAAATGGCTCTGAGCAGTATGGGACTTAACTTCTAACGTTATCAGTCCCCTAGAACTTAGAACTACTTAAACCTAACTAACCTAAGGACATCACACACATCCATGTCCGAGGCAGGATTCGAACCTGCGACAGTAGCGGTCGCGTGGTTCCAGACTGTTGCTTGGTCTCAAGTGTAAAGTGGTATGCCCAGCTTTCGTCATCCGTGACAAGTGAATCCAGAAAGTTGACCTGTTCGGCTGCGAGGCGGTGAAGAAATGCGCGAGAAGCATCAACTCGTTACCGCACGTGGTGGTCCTCAGTCAGCATGCGTGGCACCCATCTTGCGCACACCTTCCGGTAGTTTAATGTTTCCGTTAAAATTCTGTGAGCGGTGCTTCGGGAAACCTCAGGAACCAACGAGCAGAGATCATCCAAGGTGATCCGCCGATCTTCACGCATGCTTTCCTCAGCCTTCAACAATGTCTCCTGAGAAACTGACGGTCTCCCGCTCCTTTGTTCGTCGTGAATTTCGGTCCGACCAGCTGCAAGCTCTGTACACCACTTAGAACATTTTTGACATCCATGCTCGATTCACCATACACTTCCGTCTATTGGCGATGGATTTCAATCGGCGCATTGCCCTTTGCGTTCAAAAACCGAATAACAGCGCGCAATTCGCACTTGGCGGCAACATCCAACAGGACCTCCTTTCTCAACGGCTGCCAAGCCAAGACTGAGCGCCTCTGCGCGGCGTGCACATGTTTACACACAGCGCGTGAAGCACTATTCATAACAGTGTGACCATCTACCACACAAACAGAGTTCTGTACTTATAAAGAAATAGGAGACCTTACTTTTGGGATTACCCTCCTAAGAGTCACCTAATCGTAGGAGAAGTTGTAGAAAGTAGGAGTCATAAATGAAAGTCGATATAACAATACCAAATATTTATTCAGATTGAGAACCAACATGGAATCTTATTACAATGTGACACTTGGAAAAAAGAGGGAAAGAGAGAGAGAGAGAGAGCAGAAAACTAACGTGAAATACTGAAGTTAGTTACGCAGGACTTTGACTGACATCGCTAGGAAGACTTAAAGAAAACAAAATGAGAACCCTCATCTACACAGCTCGTAGTTTGAAATGACGAAGAGCGACACATACTTCTAGAAACTGCACAGTCAGCACGGGGCGACAGCTCGGAAGCGAATGATCAGAAGTCAAGTTCTCTGTTCTCAGCCCAAACTCTGTTGGAGGGGCGACAGCAGGGTTGTAGGCATTGTGACGAACAAGAAAGTGCCTCGAGGCATGAAAATAGAGGCGAAGACTGCAAAAGTTTCCCTGATATGATGTACAAATACGCATAAACAATGTAAAAGATTGCTATCGAATTTGAACGGTCTTGTACTGTTGGTTGACACAGCATTAACACAGTCTAGAAGTGAAGGCACTACACAGGTTTGGTCGACCAGAAATTCCATTGAGATCGTCTGAAATTTCTCACGTTTCATGGGAAAGGAAAGACAGAATTCTTGTTGACATCCGTGCAGAACAGGAAATTGCTGTATCTCTAGTGTGAATTTGAGAACTAAGGCATTCTTACGATAGCATGTAAGGGATTAAATCCCGGAAAGAGTCTGCTTGCTTCCTAATTCTGTCTATGCTTTAAATTTGTGACTAGTGTTGAGCTATTTGACTTGCAGAGCTGAATATGCTGAGTTTCTTGAAGAGAGAGACCATTTGCAGAAAACAGTCGAATAGTAAAGGGACAGATGGTCGTGTAGTTAGATTAAAGCTTAGAGTTTTGATCAAGCGAACTGATCGGCTGGCCTACAATTCTGAAATAAAATGGATCAGTGTTAAGGTAAGGGAGTTGCCCGCGCAGTTCTAGCACTGCTTGCTGCAGTTCCAATCGCAATAATTTGTTTCACAGTATGAGACTCCAACTCACGCTGTTTAGTTTCAGCTGGTATAGGTTTTAATTATCAGGTCCGATGGGGTAGCGGCTGTCTCGCAGTTTCGAGCAGTGAAAACATACGTTTCAAATGGTTGTGAGCACTATGGGACTCAACTGCTGTGGTCATCAGTCCCCTAGAACTTAGAACTACTTAAACCTAACTAACCTAAGGACATCACACACATCCATGCCCGAGGCAGGATTCGAACCTGCGATCGGAGCAGCAGCGCGGCTCCGGACTGGAGCGCCTAGAACCGCACCGCCACCGCGGCCGGCACATACGTTTCGCTCCACCGAGTAAGGAACAAGGAGGTTGGAGTATATTGTCCTGTGAACATCGAGTTCATTACAAATACAACAGTAGCTCCGTTGGACAACTTGATAGTAGCCTATTTAAAGCAAACAGTACAGATTAAATGAAACTATGTAGAACTTAATACTAAGTAAACAGCAAGTGAATTGTCGTAGTCGTTAAGACACTGAGCTCGAAAACGGCGGTTCAAATCTCCGATTGACCATTCAGATAATTAATTTCAGTTGCATGGAACCTATAGTCTGGCAGTAACTCAGAATGCTTTATTTATAAAAGATTACATGTGTTTATACCTGTGAGCACCAGAGCGCACGTCTCAATCTATTAAAGGAAACAGAAAAATTTTAACAATCGGAAAGCATGCTTAACGCATAAATATTTTACCACCTGGGTCCGCAGAGTTATTTCCAAGAGGAGGCTAGGTTCTACATTTTCTGTTTTTTATGTAAGTGATTCAGTCCGTTAGAAAACGTATCATGCCCCTGAGAAATTAATTTGACCGGAAATTTACAAAACGTATTATATCTCACACAACTGATATGTATCTGTTCAATGTTTCTAAGATAGGTTACTTTGAAACGTAAAGGGTAAGCAAATTTCGTTAGTATATGCTAAATCCATCTTTTTATACTATAAATATGAATACGAATATCACCTTCGTGGTTCAACAATCTGAGATTACTCCTTCTCAGATGAAATCCGGAATATATAACGAAATATTCACAAAAATATTTTTATTTAGGCATCAGTAATAGGATATTAAAAACCCGAAACATTAAAACATCAGAATCGTCGAGAAAATCCAGTCAAATAGTACAAATAGTAACAAATGTAAACAGCAGAAAATATTACTTTAATTCTCCTCGGAGTGGAGAAATAGGCAATAAACTTTAAAAAATGCGTAGTCATTTGTGAAAACTACGGGTTTTGCGAGGAATGTTAAAAAAGGTAGGAACATACACTCATGTTCAGAAGAAACAGTACACCTTGAACCACTAGAGACAGGTCATGCACAGTAGTATGTTGTGCAGAAATGATTGGCATCTGAACCATGTCGGTTCGTAGGTTCAAGGTCAACATCGATATCGCGGCGCAACACCATCTACCGGCAAAATGGCCATACGACTCTCGTTGTTGCTGTAAACCGAAGGTAATGGATCAGTGTGACTTGAGTGCAGGATGCCTCGCAGACGTATGCGCGAACTGTACCGACAAATTTATTACTCTGAAAGAGGGCGCATTATTGGCATGAAGGAAAGTGGTGGTTCCAGTCGGGAAATTGCTGCTCGTGTGGGAGGAAGTGTTTCGGCAGTGCAACGAGTGTGTGCAGAATGGTTCACGGAAGGCCATAGAACACGACGAGATGGGTCTGTTCACACCACCCCCGAGACGACATAAACCTCATCCGAATGGCATTGCAGGACAGATTTGCGTCCTCCTTGGGTCTGGCGCAACAGCGGAACAGTGTAACACATCGTAAGCTATCAGGGGTGACAGTCAATCGTCGTTTATTACGGCATGGGTTACGTGCGCATCGTCCACTTCTCCACCTACCTTTGACGAATGTGCAGAAACATGCTAGACAGCAATGGTGTATGGAGCGAAATCACTGGGGACAGGAACGGCATCACATAGTGTTTTCGGACGAATCCAGGTTCTGTTCTTTCGAAAATGATGGCAGCATCTTGGTTCGCCGCAGATAGGGGGAGCGGCATCATATTGACTGCATTTGCTCAAGATATACGGCGCCAACTCAAGGCCTTATGGTGTGAGGTACTATTTAGTACAACTACAAATCACAGCTGGTGCGTGTCCAGTGAACTGTGACCAGTGTGACCTACGTGAATGACATCCTGTGACGCGTAGCCATACCCTTTCTGCATAACACGCAAGACGTCATTTTTCAGCTACACAATGCACGACCACAAGTTGCTGCAGGAACACGTGCGTTCTTGGTGTCACATGATGTCAGTCTTTTGCCCTGGCTCGGCAGATCACCAGACTTCTCGCCAACCGAAAATGTGTGGGATATGGTGAAACGACTTGTGCGGCTCTGTGACCCAATGCCATCCACCACTAGACAATAGGGCACATTCTGAGCCGAGGTGACTGAAACGCTAATTATTTCTGCACAACATACTAATGTACATGTCTGTGAATATGGATGTCCAATCTCTAGTCGTTCAGGGTGCTCTGCTTTTTCTGGATATGAGTGTACTTTTGCTTCGCAGTAGTGACAGGATACAAATTGCAAATTAGCCCAGTAGTCAGCATAAGATATTCCGTTAGGAGGACGAAGATGTGTAGCACAAATGGAAAAAATTCCAAAGCATTGTTCAATACGTCTAGACAAGCACGTTCCGAGTTAGTGTTAAGGGATGGGAAAACCTACACTGCGCTTTTAGTCGTGTTAGGAAACTGCTACATAAAGAAAGAGAACTTCGCAGATTCAAGAGAAGTCAAAACAAGCTGACAAATAAAAGATGAACGAAGTGAAAATGAGCATAAGGAGAGCAATGAGATAAGCTTTCAGTGACATGGCCAGTAAAATTTAGCCAACCGATCTGTGGCAAGAACCCTAAGAGGTTTTGGTCTTACATAAAATTAATAAGCGGTTAGAAATCCTCCGTAAATTCATTCAGTGACCACACTGTCACCGAAATGGAAAATAACAGAGAGAAGGCTGAAATACTGAATTCGGTCTCCCGAAATTGTTTCACTGCCCAAAGTCCTAACGTGGTCCCTCCTTTCAGTCATCGTACAAACGTCAAAATGCCAGACATTAAGATAACCGATCGCGGAACAGAAAGGCGACGAAAATCGCTTAATAGCGGAAAGGCATCAGGACCAGATGAGATACCTGTAAGATTATCTGCCTGTGAGTGGACACGTGGCCGCTCCTTCAGCAAGGTCCGAGCAGGCACACGGGGGGAGGGGTTTAATAGTGATTGGGAGCTCCAACGTTAGGCGGGTGATGGAGCTCCTTAGGGAAATAGCGGAAAGGTCGGGGAAGAAGGCCAGTGTTCACTCTTTCTGCTTGCCGGGGGGTCTCATCCGAGATGTGGAGGAGGCCCTGCCGGCAGCGATAGAGAGCACTGGGTGCACCCGACTGCAAATTGTTGCTCATGTCGTCACCAATGACTCCTGCCGTCTGGGTTCAGAGGTCATCCTCAGTTCATACAGACGGTTGGCGGAGTTGGTGAAGGCGGAAAGCCTCGCTCGCGGGGTGGAATCTGAGCTAACTATTTGTAGTATCGTTCCCAGAACCGATCGCGGTCCTCTGGTTTGGAGCCGAGTGGAAGGCTTAAACCAGAGGCTCATACGACTCTGCGGTGATCTGGGGTGCAAATTTCTCGACCTCCGCTATCGGGTGGAGAAATGTAGGGGCCCCCTGAATAGGTCAGGTGTGCACTACACGCAGGAAGCGGCAACAAGGGTAGTGGAGTACGTGTGGAGTGCACATGTGGGTTTTTTAGGTTAGAGAATTCCCTCCCTACGCCCGACAAGACGCCTCCTGAGACGCGACAAGGTAGTAGTAGGCAAAACGCAATAGGGAATAACAGTATTAACATGGTAATAGTAAACTAAAAAAATGGCTCTGAGCACTATGGGACTTAACTTCTGAGGTCATCAGTCCCCTAGAATTTAGAACTACTTAAACCTAACTAACCTAAGGACATCACACACATCCATGCCCGAGGCAGGATTCGAACCTGCGATTGTAGTGGTCACGCGGCTCCAGACTGTAGCGCCTAGAACCGTTCGGCCACTCCGGCCGGCAATAGTAAACTGCAGCAGCGTCTATAGAAAGGTCCGAGAACTGCTCTTATTAATAAACGGTCACAATGCTCACATAGTACTAGGGACAGAAAGTTGGCTGAAACCAGATGCAAACAGTAATGAAATTCTAAACTCAGATTGGAATGTATACCGCAGAGACAGGCTGGACAGTGAAGGGGGAGGCGTGTTTATAGGGATAGAAAATGCAATAGTATCGAAGGAAATTGACGGAGATCCGAAATGTGAAATAATTTGGGTGAAGGTCACGGTTAAAGCAGGCTCAAACATGGTAACTGGATGTCCCTATAGGCCCCCTGGCTCAGCAGCTGTTGTGGCAGAGCACCTGAAGGAAAATTTAGAAAATATTTCGAGTAGATTTCCCGACAATGTTATAGTTCTGGGTGGAGATTTTAATTTGCCGGATATAGACTGGGAGACTCAAACGTTTATAACGGGTGGAAGGGACAAAGAAACCAGTGAAATTTTTTTAAGTGCGACTCGTGGCGATAACATATTAGACCTTCTGCTGACAAACAGACCCGAACTATTTGAAACAGTTAAAGCAGAACAGGGAATCAGCGATCCTAAAGCGATTACCGTATCGATGATTTCAGCCGCAAATAGAAATATTAAAAAAGGTAGGAAGATTTTTCTGTTTAGCAAAAGTGACAAAAAGCAGAATTCAGAGTACTTGACAGCTTAACACGAAAGTTTTGTCTCAAGTACAGATAGTGTTGAGGATCAGTGGACAAAGTTCAAAACCATCGTACAATATGCATTAGATGAGTATGTGCCAAGCAAGATCGTAAGAGATGGAAAAGAGCCACCATGGTACAACAACCGAGTTAGGAATCTGCTGCGGAAGCAAAGGAAACTTCACAGCAAACGTAAACATAGCCAAAGCCTTGCAGACAAACCAAAATTACGCGAAGCGAAATGTAGTCTGAGGAGGGCTATGCGAGAGGGGTTCAATGAATTCAAAAGTGAAGTTCTATGTACTGACTTGTCAGAAAATCCTAAGAAATTTTGGTCTTATGTCAAAGCGGTAGGTGGATCAAAACAAAATCTCCAGACACTCTATGACCAAAATGATACTGAAACTGAGGATGACAGACTAAAGGCCGAAATACTAAATGTATTTTTCCAAGGCTGTTTCACAGAGGAAGACTACACTGTAGTTCCTTTCTAGATTGTCTCACAGATGACAAAATGGCACATATCGAAATAGATGACACAGGGATAGAAAAACAATTAAAATCGCTCAAAAGAGGAAAGGCCCCTGGACCTGATGGGATACCAGCTCGATTTTACACATAGTACGCGATGGAACTTGCCCCCCTTCTTGCAGCGGTATACCGTAGGTCTGTAGAAGAGCGTAGCGTTCCAAAGGATTGGAAAAGAGCACAGGTCATCCCCGTTTTCAAGAAGGGACGTCGAACAGATGACCAGAACTATAGATCTATATCTGTAACGTCGATCTGTTGTAGAATTTTGGAACACGTATTATGTTCGAGTATAATGACTTTTCTGGATACTAGAAATCTACTCTGTAGGAATCAGCATGGGTTTCGAAAAAGACGATCGTGTGAAACCCAGCTCGCGCTATTCGTCCACGATATTCAGAGGGCCATAGACACGGGTTCCCAGGTAGATGCCGTGCTTCTTGACTTCCGCAAGGCGTTCGATACAGTTCCCCACAGTCGTTTAATGAACAAAGAAAGAGCATATGGACTATCAGACCAATTGTGTGATTGGATTGAAGAGTTTCTAGATAACAGAACGCAGCATGTCATTCTCAATGGAGAGAAGTCTTCCGAAGTAAGAGTGATTTCAGGTGTGCCGCAGGGGAGTGTCGTAGGACCGTTTCTATTCACAATATATATAAATGACCTTGTGGATAACATCGGAAGTTCAGTGAGGCTTTTTGCGGATGATGCTGTGGTATATCGTGAGGTTGTATCAATGGAAAATTGTACTTAAATGCAGGAGGATCTGCAACGAATTGACGCATGGTGCAGGGAATGGCAATTGAATCTCAATGTAGACAAGTGTAATGTGCTGCGAATACATAGAAAGAAAGATCCCTTATCATTTAGCTACAATATAGCAGGTCAGCTACTGGAAGCAGTTGTTGTTGTTGTGGTCTTCAGTCCTGAGACTGGTTTGATGCAGCTCTCCATGCTACTCTATCCTGTGCAAGCTTCTTCATCTCCCAGTACCTACTGCAACCTACATCCTTCTGAATCTGCTTAGTGTATTGATCTCTTGGTCTACCTCTACGATTTTTACCCTCCACGCTGCCCTCCATAAATTATCTGGGAGTACGCATCAGGAGTTTAAAATGGAATGATCATATAAAGTTGATCGTCGGTAAAGCAGATGCCAGACTGAGATTCATTGGAAGAATCCTAAGGAAATGCAATCCGAAAACAAAGGAAGTAGGTTACAGTACACTTGTTCGCCCACTGCTTGAATATTGCTCACCAGTGTGGGATCCGTACCAGATAGGGTTGATAGAAGAGACAGAGAAGATCCAACAGAGAGTAGCGCGCTTCGTTACAGGATCATTTAGTAATGACGAAAGCGTTACGGATATGATAGATAAACTCCAGTGGAAGACTGCAGGAGAGACGTTCAGTAGCTCAGTACGGGCTTTTGTTGAAGTTTCGAGAACATAACTTCACCGAGGAGTCAAGCAGTATATTGCTCCCTCCTACGTATATCTCTCGAAGAGACCACGAGGATAAAATCAGAGAGATTAGAGCCCACACAGAGGCATACGACAATCTTTCTTTGCACGAACAATACGAGACTGGAATAGAAGGGAGAACCGATAGAGGTACTCAAAGTATCCTCCGCCACACACCGTCAGGTGGCTTGCGGAGTATGGATGTAGATGTAGATGTAGAGGTAGATTATGAGAAAGAACTTGCTCCGCCTCCATTAGCAGCTTATCGCAAATCGCTGGAACAACGCAGGGTACCTAGAGAACTGGAAAAAAGCGCAGATCATTACCGTTTTCAAGAAGGGCCGTAAGACAGATGCACACGATTATAGACCTAAATCGTTGATGTCACTCTGTTGTACAATTATCGAACAACTTTTGTGCTTAAGAATTATGAAATTTTTGGAGAACGAAAATCTCCTCTATAAAAATCACCATGTATTCCGCAAACAGAGATCTTGCGAAACTTAACTCGCACTGTTCACCTATGAGATTAATAGTGCTGTAAACAACAGCGCTGAGGTTGATGCCAGGAGTGAGACAAAGTTTGTACGGCCCCACGTTCCATTGTTGCAAACTCTATTCAAGATGGCGGCGATTGATATGGCAACATTGCAATGCAATCATGGCAGGAAGTTCAAATTTTGGCAGGAAAATAGATCAATTGGGCTACCTCCACTAACCTGACGCCTTCCCCTCCCCCACCCCCTCCCCTCCCACAGAAAATGGGGGGAAGTTCAAATTCCAACAGGACAATGCAACACACCACGGCTACCTCCACTAACCTAAGAAAATGGCGGGAAAAAAGGTCACTTGGGCCACCTCCACTAACCTAACTCGTCTGACCAATACCTCTTCCTACGAATTGGTACTGGGAGGACTCAGCTTGTGCTGGGCAGCTGGATAGGATGGACATAAGTTTTTATTATGCAGGCAGTCTTTATTTAAACAATTTGAGGCAATACCTCCATCCAGTGCATTCACCATGAGGTCTGGAGTCCATCTGACCAAGTACACAGTACTGCCACGAGAGGACACTGTCGTCCCTTCTGTGACATAATCCAAGATGGCGGTCTGTGGGATAAATGGCTGGAAAAGGACTCAGCCGGTTCTGGGCTGCTGGAGAGAGGAGTGTACTATATTTATTTTGGAACAGTTTATTTTAGGACGGATTTCGCATAGTTCATTTATTACACTGATACAAAAATCTCACTCTGATGTGTTGAGGTCACAATTCACAGCCCACAGACCTGCAAACTACCTTTAAATCACCTAAATAATGTAGTACACTGGCGTGTAGAGGCGCAAACAACTCGTAAATTGTCAAAAAATAATTCATGTGTGATGCTATGCAAACACACTCACAGTGGTTAAACATCCAAAAATGACGCAGTGCAAAAACACTCATTCCAAGTAAAACGCTTTCGAACTATCGTCAACAACAACGTATTAGAGGCTCCACCGATGCACACACACAGACACTGCCACGATTCATTGGTGGACAGATGAATGCAGGGAGGGGCGAGCTGTTGCTCTCAAGCCACTACAACACACAGGCAGTAGGTGAAAGTCGCATCTATTTTCTGGTATAGAGTTAGAATTCTTCAAGTGTTATACTGACATCACATGGCTATGTAAACAAGAGACAAGTCTATCTCTTGACATTGTAAAGTGTCACAGAAATAATTAATGGTCACTTTTGTAGAAGCTTTCATGATGTCTCATTTTGTCTGCAAGGAAATTCTTGTCTTAACCAAACCTGCTTATGAAAATATCCCAGAATAGCGCCGAATGCATTCCTCCTGATGGTCCTAACGTGGCACTCCATCTGCTACATGTTACCCTTCCTGGAAAACGTTAAGTCCTGCTTTCAACGAACATCTTCGAAATGGAAATGTTCTAACCGCTATGTAGAGGCTCCTATGTCCCGGCACAAAGGATGTTTTGTGAATGAATGGATCGTTATGATTGGCTCTTACTGAATTTACTCGCCAAATTACTGATGCTGCCGATGTGGAAGCACTGTCTGCCTTTTTCTTTCTGCAGATGAGACTTTCAGTGCCAAAACTATTTTGTACAAATCGCCATATTGCACTGACAGTTAAACCCTGAAAAAGTGCCCTACATATCGTCAAATGCGGAAAGACTCTTGCTCAACTACACTGCTCTGACGCTGACGACAGAAGTTTGAATATTAGAGAATGAAACCGATCTCCAACCCGGCATTATATCACTGCATACCGTGTCGATGTAGTTAACATACATTTCGTATCCTGCGCCGTACAAAATCGCCCCTTTTGCATCATGCATATAGACAGACAGCATAAACACTAGATATTTTCCCACAACGTCGGGCGATCATTCCCTGCAGCCGATGGTCACAGGGAACATCTCTTGCGACATACAGTATAGTTGGTGGGATATGGTCATCCTCATATAGTACAGGTGATGCAACTTTACACTTGTCTGTGCAATGGACCAATACTTGCTTTTTTAATTGGATCGTCACATGTGCTTGGTGCCGGCATGCAGATGGTACTTGTTTTCGACATATGGGAGGGCAGAGATGCGGTAAAAATCTTATCAAGTTCTCTATCGGATGAAGTTAGTGGAGCATTTATAGTTCTTAATTTGTCCCTGTTGGTTGGTAGAGAATGTATATGTGGTAAACATGAATGGGTCCTGAGGGACGCTAATCCGCTTCAGACTGCAGTATCTGTATGCAGTAGCAAAATCCTTGTCCTTCTCCCAGTTCCCGTACTGTCTTTTATACTACCTCATGTTGCAGGAGCAGGCTTCATTTGGCACTGACATTACGTGTCATGCACAGTTGGTAGAGCTGTGACAACATGTTCCCATTTCTACTGAATGATCAAAACACAGTTCTGTTACACTAACTCAGCTTAGCCTGTTTCTACACGGCTTGCAGAAGATGGTAGACTTCTATTCAGTTCCGACTTAAATTGGAACGATTACATGCGCAAAGCTGCAGGGATGGTAGTGCAGAGTCTGTGGGGCAGTTGAAAGATGCATAGGGGCTACCTACAACCACATTGAAACTTAACTGTAGCAGATAGGTTCGCGAAAGGGGACTCGTTTCGAGATATGAGAGTTCCAGAGTTATGATTCAATAGCGGCTGTAATCATTAAAGGACTTCTCCATAGGATCCAATGCAGGTATGTGGTTGAATGGAAAGACTTGATTCCAAATCCTAGACAGTATTTCTACCAGACAGCGTAACACTAGAGAGCAGAAAAGCCTGTGCACATTTCTTATGACCTCAATCAGCACACCATCGACTGTTTGTGATCCTTCTCAATCAACCTTCGCCTATAACCTAGCGGATATATCGCAGGACCTCTGACATGGCATCAAGGTAGAATGCATTACAAACACTGGAGATGTCTCTAGCGGCGGCATGAGGGAGTTCCAAATACCAGTTCCATACCATGTTCCTCAGCCGAATCACTTTCGAAATTCTGCAATTTTATTATGAGGTTGCACCGTCAGTGACATGTAACCACACTGTTGCTATGATAATATACACTCCAGTGATCACCGTCTATATTCAGTGTCACGGTATTTGTCTGGAAAAAAACCACTTCATTTGGAGGTAATGCCATACCTCGCTTTTATAATCGTATTATATCTTTTAACATGGATACTTGTATGCACCTATTGAACCAAGACCGATTGTGGTAGTAACATGGTCGTGTTTTTAACATCTGGCGGTTTGTAAGATGATTACACCTCTCTTTCTAAGATACGGTAGTAGCACTCGCAGGAAAAATCTTATGAGACATGTCCAGGCATCGCTGATTTTCTCTCAGTATTATTTCGTATCGCCAGCAATCAGTTACTGGCGAAGTATTATACTTAGCAGTAGGGGGTGTGTGATAGATTCGCCATGAGCATCAGGTTTATAAATTATGTGTGTGTGTTCTAACATTCTGCGTGGTGTCTGTTGTTCTATGTCGTGTCTCCCTACCACTTTCGCGCAACGACGCTCTGAGCATGTTTTTTAGGGAATTGACTAGTTTGAACCTGGGACCTATTGCTGGTAAGGAGACGCCAGACCGCATATGACATGTAGAGTTCAGAAGAGTTCAGTGAGACTAGCGATGATATAACCAAATACTTAATGATTTCAGCGTCAGCTCCACTGCACTCCCTGTAAAAGAATCTTAATACTAACTAAATTCAGTGGAAGGGGTTCAAGGCTTTCCTATTTTTAGTTAGCTGGTAAAATAATGTCGAAAAAGAAGTTAAGTTTACCATTGGAAATTTTATTCTACTCACAAAACATTGCTTATAAATTGCACTATTGATAAAAGGAAATGTTTTAATACAGGATGATAAAAACCAACTGCGTTCAACAAAAATGTGAACGAATATTCCCTGAATGGGTTTCCAAGTTCCGCAATGGATCGGAGGATGACCTATGCCATATCACATCTATAATCTAGGTTTAAATTAAGTTTCACAAAAGAGAAAAACTATCAAAATGGTCTAAAGTGACCCTCAATTATCTATAATTACTTATCTATCTTGTCATAAATTACAGTGGCTGATGTGGCTTCTTAATAATTATATAACAGAAAAATCATCGCGTTTCAGATTGTTACTTAAAGTGGCAAATGTGAACACCATGAGATTTAATTGACGATCGACACTAGTATTACGTAAAAAGGGGATGTAAAAGATGAGACTTCTGCAGTTTTGAGTGAAGCTTTATGCGCACTTACGCGGCATCATGTGCGTTAATTACCTTGTCGGTGGTTAGTCAGTGTCAGGGAGCGGCGGTCGGCGCAGCTCCACCTTCACTGTCTCGGAAGCAACTCTGTCCTAACTTCACCTTACTACAATTCACCGAAGTTGGTTTAAAAAAAAAAAACTATCTGGCTGTGTTTTCATCTGACCAATCAGAGTCTCAATGTTAACCTTAAGCTCCACCTACAAAAATTCTGTCTATCCAATGAGAAACGTTATACTTTTCGTGGTGGGGCAATGTTTTTAACGTTTGCAACGTAACAGAGACGCGAAAAAGTCTCACGCTAAAACTTGCAGCTGGTGTGGCCCTTTTATTGTTATCATAAGATCTATACTGTTCTTCTGGAGGGCTCTAGCTTTTAACATGGGCTGGGGGGTGGTCCTAGCGGTTAGCTGGCGACGTGGGTGTCCGTCCCTCTAGCTTAACACAGTTCTGCTCTCGGCTTCTGTTCTCGTTTCTCCCCTCGGAACTGCGTCTGTCTCACGGTGGGAAGGTATGACATGCATTTAGGCATTCTTGTGTTAGTCTGTGGTATTCCATTTGCTCACTCGTTACTCGTATTACTTTGGTTAATTTAATGTCACGATTTATTTGGAGCTATGTGACATACTACTGGATTTGCTTATCATGTCAGGGTTTTCATGGAAGGTGTTGGATTTGCCTGACACCTTACATATCACCACCCTTCGAACTTAATTTTTGCACTGAAATTAGGCAATGATTGAATCGTTGTCTAAGCCAGTCAAAAATTATTCCTTTATCTAAATTTTGTTGCCGACTGTTCAGCCACGTTATTCTGGTTCTATACTAGTTTGTATTAGTAATTTATATTTTTATGTTCTTCCACATTATTCTCAAAAATATGTTTATATTAACAAGAGAAGAATATTTTTATATTATTATTACTATTGTTATTATTTTTTTATTATTTTCTTTCTTTATTTAAGTGTGAAGTTTGTTTTTTAAGAAGTTTGTTATCGAAAGTGAGGAGTCTTTCACATCGATTTTCTTAGAAACATTTTTTTTTATAAATGTAGTAATTAAGTAAAATCTATTCCTAACACATTTTCTAAATATCATGTACAAGTAAAATGTTTTTGTTTCTAGACACTCATTTCAGCATTGTTACACTAACAAATAAGAATTATTTCTAAGAATTGCTCTCACAAAGAAATATACATACACAAGTATTGAGATATTATCCTAACAAATGGTACAAATGTTAAAAAAAAGGGAAAACATTCAACAAGATAGTTTTTTATTCTTTGTTTTTATAAGGAGAAAATGAGTAAAATATAGCTATTCTTTTATTTTTATGAGGAGAAAGTATGTGGCATATAGTTTTAAGGTTTATTATGCCTTACTTTTGTCCTTTATATACTGTCCATTTCAGAACTAATGACTTATTTTTATCGATAGTCTATTTTTTACTTAAGTCCATAGTCAATGACTGTTATTTTGTAGTTTATTAGCTGTCTGGTGTGTTTAACTTATTTAGTTTTTCACACGTTTCTTTTGCACAATTCCTACATCACATAATTTGATTTCACACATTCACACAATCCTATGAATGTTTAAGCATGAGGTTGGCGAATGTTTTTGCACGAAGGTGATGGACTTCAGTGAGATGGATGTGGGCAAGTATTTGATGTACAGCTTCGTTCGTTGTTCCTTGTTGGCTTTGCAAGTGTGTGTTGCTGTTGTAGAGGTCCCATAATGGAATGGATCTGTGAGTGCAGAATCTCCTGGTTTACTGGCTTTGTATACATGAAAGTCATCGTTATGTGTCGCTGAAAGCGGTCGTTTTTCGTTGTAATACTTCGCAGACGACTAGTTTACAATACAATGGGGATTTGGGAAGGTATGTCGTCTATTCTTCACCCATCTTCTTTCTTGGTCTCAATCTTACGAATCTTCAACTTCTGTTCTTCCTGCTTTTTCTCTGCTTCTTACTTGCTTCTTGGTTCTTCTCTGGGCAGTATATGGAAATATTTATTGATAACTAGTCGCTTTGAAGTTCTCCTCTTAGTAACAGTTTGATAAATTGTTTGGGCATGTCATTTTTACTTTGTGGAAGTTTTCTTCAGTTTCATGTATCAGCGTGCTGTTTAATAGCAGTAGTGTGACTTTTACACATATTTTTTTGCCAGTGGTGGCTTGCCCAAGCCATCTTCTCGTCAGGCTGTTTTTTGCTCACTCCGCTGAGTCGGGGTGTCCCGGGGTTTACGAGCGGTGAAAGTCCGGTGTTTGCTTGTCAGTCCCTGCACTGGTCCCTTCCGTGTTCCGCCGCTCTGTGGTTCCCTGTTCTGTCCCGGCAGGGTTCTGCCACCCTGTGGTTCAGCAGATTTATTGCCCACTTCAGCTACAAGAAGAGCCCTCTGTTGGTCTCGCTGTCCTTTCCCTTCTCTCAACGCTTCTGCCTTGTAGGAATCATGTCTTGCTAATTACGTCCTTTTCTTTCTTGATACTTCTCGCGTTGCAACTTGTGGGTCATTGCATTTGGTCTTTGCTGGAGTTTTTACAACAGTTCTTACAAAAAGTTTTACTTATAATCATCTAACATATGTCTAGTACCTACATTGTTTTACGCCTTCTTAAAAAGCTTTACAAATTTCGGCGCCCTTTCCATGTTACAATTCTAAGATATTTTGAGTCTTAACTTCTACAAGAATCCTCAAATTCGTTTTTTATTTTTTGTGTAGTGTCATGGTGTATAGCATTTTAGTATTTCATGCTGTTAGACTATCTACGCTTTATCCCTTCACCTTAGTCTATGCTACTATTGGTGTTATTTTTGTTTTTGATTTTATTGAAACTACTTTCTTTTTCCCACCTTCCTCTTTCTTCATTCTTCTTTCTCCTGATGATCTTATCTGCAACATAAACTTTAAATATTGTGCTGATTATTTACCAGTAATAAAATTAATCTTCAAACTTTTTGATATGGCTCACATGGTGAAGTCCTAAGGTTTTGCCTGTTTTTGGGTTCATTAGTTCCACAGCATTATCATGAGTAATTCGGCTAATCATGACAGGTCCTTTGTATACAGCGTAAAACTTATGTATTTTGTGTTTCTGTTTGCTGGAGAGATGATGTGTTTTTACAAATACTTTCTGGCCTACTGAAAATGTTCTTTTAATTGCTGTTCTATCTCCTCTTTCTTTTCTTTTAATGGCTGCCTTTCTGATGTTGGAGAGTGCTGTTGCTATGACTTGTTTGTGTTGTCTACGTGGTACAATAGGAAATGTAACATTTTCTCTTGTTATGTTTGGGGGTTCAATATTTTTAAGTACAGTAACTGCAGGTAGTAGTGTAGTGCTATGTGGCATTTCATTTATTACTTCTTGAAAATCTTTAAAGTATGTATCCCAAGTGTTGTGTCTTTTGCCTGCATATAATTGGCATAAAATGCCTATGTCCTTCATAGATCGTTCTGCTGGATTTACGCTAGGTTTGTACTTAGATATGTAGATGGATTTTATTTTGTGTTGTTTTAACGTGTTCTGATTTGGATTGTGGGCCATTATCCGAAATTATTCGTTTCACTCGACCTACTTGTCTGAGAAAATCTTGTCTAAATGCTTTACTTATCGTAAGACCTGTTGCTGTTTTAATGGTGTCAAGGTAATATATTTAGAAGCAAGTTCCAAAACGACAAATATGAAAATATATCCATTTTTTGTGTGTGGGAGGGGCCCCATCAAATCTGTTGCAGGTATCTGTTTTAATTTATTAGGGATTATTGGAAACGTAGGTGGTTTGGTTTGGAAAGTGACGTGTTTAGCCCTCATACATTTTTTGCATTTGACTAATACTGTTCTAATTCGTCTTTCCATATTAGGAAAATGGCTTGTTTGTTTTATTTTTAAAAAGCATTTCTTTGGTGCAAAGTGGCCATTACTTAAATGTGTATACCATATGTACTTATCAATTAGTTCATCTGGGATATAAATTAACCATTCATTCGTTGCAACATTTCGTCTAAAAAATGAAACATTGTTTTTTACGAAATAGTGCTGTCGAATGTCTGGAAAATCCTTACTTCTCCACTTGTGTTTGATTCCTAGTATTTCGGGATCCTTGTCCTTTTCTTTGCCTATGTTTCTCAATGCTGTCGTAATGTAGTTGTTTATAACTGGTATTTCTTCTAATTTTAGCTTTTGCTCAAAGAGAAGTGTGACATTCCCGAATATTACGCTACCTTTCCCCATATCTACTATCGCTCGTCTCTCATTTAAAAAATCTGCACCTATAATCAAATCTACAGTTAGTTTAGGTATAATCACGAAGTTGGCTTCGATCTTTTGACCTTCACACGAAAGAGTTAACCTTGTTTGTCTCGTAACTTCCGCAGCATTGTTTCTAATAGGACCTCTTAATTTAATCTTACGTGTTTTCAGAACTGGCAATTCTTCATTGGCATTACACTGCATGAATAAATTTTCTGAGATCGCAGTCAGTTCACTTCCGCTATCAATTTCAATGTTGACTGGGATATGCTTTACCATGGCCTTCACAATTGGTTGAATTTGAAAGGGTTGGTTCTGTTCTTCTTCTTCTTGCATCAACGAATCCTCCACTGAATCATACATGAGTCTTTTCAGGAATTTCCCTCGTGAATTCGAACTTTCTGTAGGATAACCTTCGACTGCTACTTCTCTCTCTTTTATTTCCTCTTCTCTATTTCTTCCTTCAATTACGCTTTGTTCAGCATCCTCTATTTTTTCCTCATCCTCGTCTATCTTCTCCTTCTTCGTCGCTACTTCCACATAATCGCATCTAAATGCTCTAATTATCGCTTCATAACTTCCTTCATTATATACGTTGGGTTGTGTGCCCACTAGTAACTTATTTTTAACTTCTGACGACTTCGCATTATCCTCATTGAATTCACTTTCCCTGGTTTCCATCTCAAATAGCTCTGCAATACTCATTACTTCGTCCTTTACTCCTACATTCGTTGTGCATGCCTCTGGTAATTCATCTTCCTCGTCAGTATTCTCCCAATTAATTTCGTCCCAACATGATATTGTTATTTTCCTGTCTTCGTTTTCATCTGGTCCCTGCGGATTTGTTTCTTCCTTCTTCTCTTCTCGTGATAAGGTATTTACTTCTCTGTTCAAGGTGCTGCAATTGTCCTGGGTCGGTGCGTCATTCTCTTTGGCATGGGCGCTTAGCTGTCAATTCGAACGTTTATCGGGGTTTGGTGATCTTACCTCCACCTCTTCTATCTGTATTCTCTCTTCTTGTTCAGCTTGTTGATAATGGTTTCTTTGTTGATAATTTGTCGGTCTATTGGTTCTCCAGTACCCGTTCCGGTTGTCGTTATTCCCTCTGTAATAGTTGTTGCCGTTCCTGGGTGAATTATAGTTATTGCCATATTCTCTTCTAAATCCATAACCGGTTCTCTGTTGAAATCTATTGTCGTTTCTTGGTGCGAAGTTATCACGTGGTTCGTAATTATTGTTTCTTCGTACTGTGTCTTGTGGATTCCACTGCTTTTTGCTTTCGTTTTCACGTGCGCTTCGTCTTTTTCTTGCGTCATCTTCCGAAAATATGAACTCTAGTTCCCTTAGAATACCTTTAAATGCTTCGACGTCATTGCCTCCGCGATCTACTAATGATTGCTGGTATTTCAATGGTAACTTCATCGCGCATAATTTAATCAACTCTCCGTCACTGTATGGTACATCTAAGCATTGATTTTTCTTTGCCATTAATTCGAAAAATTTCACGGGACTCTTCTCTCCTGAATTTTCAAAATATGGGTTCTGTAATAATTCGTACTTCACTCTGTTCTGTGCTTCGCTGGACCAATATCGTGAGAGAAACTTCTCTCTGAAATCTTCGTACGATCGGCATGTCGCTGCAACATTCTGCATGGTTTCTGCGGCTGTTCCTGACATGTGTGCACATATAAAGTCTAATTTGTGTGCTAGCGTCCAGTGTTCTGGTAATCCTACTCGGAATTGATCAATAATAGTTCGTGGATGTAATGAGTTTCCTTCTCGAAAGTGTTGAAATTTTCTGACTGTGAGGAAATGATCGTTCCATATGTAATTCGCGATTCTTCGCCACTTTTGTTTCTGATCATTTCTCCCGTCGTTCTTTCCGGTTGTGGTAGATCCATTCGATATTGTCCACTGTAACTTTCGCGTACCCGTGGTGCAGGCTGTCTGATTTCACGTATGTTGCTTTCCGCCTGTGATTGGAATCGCAAATGCATGATATCTTCGTTAATTGTTTGTTTTTCCGGTGCTGTTACAGATACGGATGTGGTTGCAGACTCAGTGCTTGTTCGATCCTGTTCACTACGCTCTTCAATGGTTTGCAACAACTCTGTTCGCAATTTCTGAAATTGTCGCTTCGTTTGCGCTTCTATTTTGACTATGCGGTTATCATATCTTTTCAGCGCTGCTTTTGTGATACGTTTGTGCAACACACTGTTTTCGACAATTTTACGCGCTGTACCTGCTGCTTGTCTAGTAATTACGTTTATCTGTTTCTCTAGTTTCTTGACTTCTCCCTGGGTGTTGTTACGTAATGTTTTGATCTCGTCCTGAGCGTCATTACGCAATGTTTGTACGTCCACTTGTACCTTGTCAGTGTTTGTTCTCAATTGATTGTGACCTGTTATTAAGTTTCCTATCACTTCTCGAGATTCTTTTGCCTCGTCTTTAATATGACTTAGGTGTAAATGAATTTTTTTTTGTTTTGTTCTTTAATCTCACGCATTTGTCTCGTGGTTTCTGCATTCTGAATTTTAATTTGGTTGTCTATGTCTTTATTTTGCCTTGTCATGGTTTCCGTAATTTGTTGTAATAATTCTGCCAGGTTGGTGGGTCCTATTGCGTTTACTTCCGATGTCCTACGCTCTGTGCTTTCGCCCAAGTGTTGGTTCGCAACCGATTGCATTGAACTGTGCTGTGACACGTTTCTGCTCGCATTCCTTGTACTCTGTGGTGAGGGAGCTCTGATTACTTGTACTATGGGTCTACGTATTCAAGACGCAAGTTAGAATCCTCATCGACTGTCTCTCTACTTTCCTGCTCCTCTGTCGTGTGCTGACTTACGTTTTCTATGCCTTGACGTACATTATCCTCGTTATGGTGCGTTATATGTCCTATTTCTCGCGATACTGCATCGTCTGTTGTACTGTCCTCTATTCTCTGTCCATTTTCATGCTGGGTCTCTACCTCAATTCGGTCGAGGTCTCGATCTGCCATTGCTAATCTTTCCGAATCCCTTATTTTCTGTTTTAAAAGCAATTCACGCGCCCTACTACGAGTCAACATGCGCTTATATGATCTCACGCATTTCATAAACTTTTTGTTCACACGACTTGACACTTATTATACCCAAGACAGACAATCCATTCACTTACTTGTTGGGTCAGAACCAACTTGTCAACGATGTATCCGCCACCTGTGCGCTTGCATTGAGGAGAAAACTTAATTCTAACAATATTAAAATTCATAACTTAATTATGCTATTGTCTCTGCTAGAATGTCTCACTATCTATTGAATACTTTATTACTATCTATAGCTGCAGCTACTGTTATCAACTATTTAAGCCCTTCAAAAAAAATTTTATTACGAAAATTTTTCAACAGGACATTTTTCTGACCTAGTTAGGCATGTGGTCGACCTTCAATCATGGTATTTTACCATCCTGGCAGGGTCGCCATTCTCTAACATTCTGCGTGGTGTCTGTTGTTCTATGTCATGTCTCCCTACCACTTTCGTGCAACGACGCTCTGAGCGTGTTTTTTAGGGAATTGACTAGTTTGAACCTGGGACCTGTTGCTGGTAAGTAGACGCCAGACCATACATGACATGTAGAGTTCAGAAGAGTTCAGTGAAACTAGCGATGATATAACCAAATACTTAATGATTTCAGCGTCAGCTCCACTGCACTCCCTGTAAAAGAATCTTAATACTAACTAAATTCAGTGGAAGGGGTTCAAGGTTTTCCTATTTTTAGTTAGCTGGTAAAATAACGTCGAAAAAGAAGTTAAGTTTACCATTGGAAATTTTATTCTACTCACAAAACATTGTTTATAAATTGCACTATTGATAAAAGGAAATGTTTTAATACAGGATGATAAAAACCAACTGCGTTCAACAAAAATGTGAACGAATATTCCCTGAATGGGTTTCCAAGTTCCACAATGGATCGGAGGATGACCTATGCCATATCACATCTATAATCTAGATTTAAATTAAGTTTCACAAAAGAGAAAACTATCAAAATAGTCTAAAGTGACCCTCAATTATCTATAATAACTTATCTATCTTGTCATAAATTACAGTGGCTGATGTGGCTTCTTAATAATTATATAACAGAAAAATCGCGTTTCAGATTTTTACTTCAAGTGGCAAATGTGAACACCATGAGATTTAATTGACGATCGACACTAGTATTACGTAAAAAGGGGATGTAACAGATGAGACTTCTGCAGTTCTGAGTGAAACTATTTGCGCACTTATGCGGCATCGCGTGCGTTCATTACCCTGTCGGTGGTTAGTGAGCGTCAGGGAGCGGCGGTCGGCGCAGATCCACCTTCACCGTCTCGGAAGCAACTATGTCCTAACTTCTCCTTACTGCAATTTACCGAAGTTGGTTTAAAAAAAACTATCTGGCTGTGTTTTCATCTGACCAATCAGGGTCTCTATGTTAACCTTAAGCTCCGCCTACAAAAATTCTGTCTATCCAATGAGAAACGTTATACTTTTCGTGGTGGGGCAATGTTTTTAAAGTTTGCAACGTAACAGAGACGCGAAAAAGTCTCACGCTAAAACTTGCAGCTGGTGTGGCCCTTTTAGTGTTATGGTCAGATCTATACTGTTCTTCTGGAGGGCTCTAGCTTTTAACATGGGCTGTGGGGTGGTCCTAGCGGTTAGCTGGCGACGTGGGTGTCCGTCCCTTGTCGTAGGGCCTTCTAGCTTAACACGGTTCTGCTCTCAGCTTCTGTTCTCGTTTCTCCCCTCGGAACTGCGTCTGTCTCACGGTGGGAAGGTATGACATACTTTTAGGCATTCTTGTGTTAGTCTGTGGCATTCCATTTGCTCACTCGTTACTCGTATTACTTTGGATAATTTAATGTCACGATTTATTCGGAGCTATGTGACATACTGCTGGATTTGCTAATCATGTCAGGGTTTTCATGGAAGGTGTTGGATTTGCCTGACACCTTACAGTGTTCCGACATATGGAAAGGAAATGACTATGTCCTGTCATAAGGAAGGAATGGATTTGATGTGGAATACTGTGATAGCAAAGGGAAAAGTGTGTCAAGTCATAAGAATGGTACAGATATTTCTATTTCCAGTGCCACAGCCGTCAGCAAGGTCTATTTCCGATACTTCACTCATTGTCAAAGGTCGTGCAATTGAGACCGCGATAGTAATATATAATTGTAAGTATAGCGATCAAATATGCATGTGACAACTTTCGTAAGAAGATTCTGTCTGCACCGGTGGCCTGTGAAGGGGATGGTTCACATTCCTGGCTAATGGTAGGAGCTGCCCGAATGGAGAGACCTGTTGGGATGACTTAACTGTGTCGTCCTCTAGACGGCCAAATAGCGAACTAATACTTAGTATGTGTTGGATAGCTTTCGTGATTTTGTGGAAATTTGAGAAGATTCAATATGGATGTGTGTTTACGCTTGTCTATTATTCCCTCCCATGTAAATTAACTGCATTGGCACATTTCGCACCTTTATTTAGTTGAGGGACTCGATTTTGGCGTGTGAGTCTAGCAGGTGAAAGACAGGTGGAACACCCATTTGCTAGTTCCCTAGACATGTGAAACACCTCAGTTGCCTTTGTAAATTATAGGGACGGTTTTGAATCTGTTAACTCACCGACATCGTTATTCACGAATTGTTTAAATAAAGACTGCCTGCAAAATGAAGGCTTACATTCATCCTATCCAGCGGCCCAGCACAGGATGAGTCCTTTTCCCACCAATTCTTAGGAAGAGGTATCGGTCAGACGACTTAGGTCAGTGGAAGTGGCCAAAGTGACCTTTTTTCCCGCCATTTTCTTAGGTTAGTGAAGGTAGCCGTGGTGTGTTGCATTGTCCTGCTGGAATTTGAACTTCCCACCATTTTCTGGGAGAGGGGAGGGAGGAGGCTGGAGGGAGAAAAGGTGGAGGGGGGAGGGGAGGGGGTTAGGTTAGTGGAGGTAGCCCGATTGACCTATTTTCTTGTCAAAGTCAAACTGTACACCATGACGTCATTGCGATCTTGCCATATCTATCGCCGCCATCCTACATCCGCCATCTTGAATAAATTTGTCAACAATGCTACGTGGGGCTGTACGAACTTGGTCCCAGTACTGATGCTGAGTACGCAGGTTTCTGGAAAGCATTTGACATATTTCTGCACAGCTGTTTAGTGAAAACGATACTAGCTTATCGAGTATAGGACCAGAACTGCGACTGGATTCAAGACTTCCTTGCAGGTAAAGCTAAACATGACGCTCTTAACAGAACAAAATCGACAGGTGTGAAGGTAATTTCGGGAGTTCAAATGGCTCTGAGCACTATGGGACTTAACATTTGAGTTCGTCGGTCCCGTAGAACTTAGAACTACTTAAACCTAACTAACCTAAGGACATCACACACATTCATGCCTGAGGCAGAATTCGAACCTGCGACCGTAGCGCAGAAATTTCGGGAGTATCTCAGAGAAGAGTGATAGGACCGTTACTGTTTACGGCATCTGTAAATGATCTTGTAGAAAGCGTTGGATTCTCTTTACGATTGTTCGCGGATGATGCAGTTGTCTAAAAGTAGCAACACCAGGAGACAGAATCGGTTTGCAGAATGACCTGCAGATGAGTGATTAATGGGTTAGGCTCTGGCAGTTGACCCTGAACGTTAATAAATTTAACGTATTGTGCTACAACTACACAACTGATGACAAGCTCTAAGAAAGAGTCAACAGTACAATATCTAGGAGTGACTATCCAGAGGGACCGTAAGTGGAATGACCACATCAAACAAATAGTAGGAAAACCAGATTCCAGACTGAGATTCATAGGAAGAACCTTAAGGAAATGTAACTCATCCACGAAGGCATTTGCTTATAAGGCGCTTGTTCGACCGATTTTTAAGTATTGTTCATCAATTTGGGATCCTTACCACGGAGGAATTATAGAAAGATAGGGAAGATCCAACGGAGAGCGGTGTTAACATTACGGGATCGTTTTTGGCACGAGAGCGTTACAGAGGTGCTCAATGAACAGCAGTGGCAGACGTTGCAAGGGAGGTGTTGTGCATCACGGAGAGGTTTAATACTGAAATTTCGAGAGAGCACTTTCCAGAAAGAGTCGGACAACATATTAATCCCTCCCACATACATCTCACGTAATGACTACGACGAGAAAATTAGAGAAAATAAATCCAACACATAGGGCTACCGACAGTCATTCTTCTCACGAGTCATTTGCGAGTGGAACAGGGTAGGGAGCATCAGTTAGTGGTACTGTAAATACTCTCCGCCAAACACCATTAGGTGGCTTGCGGGGTGTCGAGGTGTGATGTAGATGTAGATCCATAACACCCTTTGGCTTACAAAACTTCACATCTGACCATGTTAACGGATTTGTTGTACCGGTATTATTTTCATTCCTTCTAATTTAATGTTGGCTAAAATAATTAAAGACGAACAAAATATATTTTGAAAGCTACGTGTTTTGAATTGTTTGAGTAAATGTAACTCAGGGCCAGCATTCGTCTAAATCAAACCCTCCGAACAATCCTGTAATTCGCTGCTACTCCCCAGTTCGACCCATTATTGAGCAGTCGTGCCAAATGATTTGTAGAATTCATAAATGTATGACTTCATGTTGTGCTGTGTTACAACCCGCTCGTGTATGAAAATGTCCTAATTCTTGGAGAGGTCATCTTTTAAAATTTCATATTTTCCTTTCTAAATGACTAGTGTCTTTGAGACCGAAGATGAACACACAGTATAGCAATTCCTTGTTCTTTAGAGTGCTATAATAGAGATAGACTCAGCAAGCTCTCACGGATTTTCTTAGTGCACAAACAAATGGTCTACTATTATTGTGGCTAGGTTGTGCAGTAAGAGCAGAAGGCATCCGCATGGAAATTGGGGGCGGATGTCGTAAAGGTATACTGAAGTCATTGATTTGGTTTGATTTCATTAATTAATGCAGGAGACAAAAACAACAGTGGTCTTAGTCCACTGTTGCCCGCATCGAAACTGAGTTTTTTGTGCGATTTCTAGTGAAGCTAACCGGCACCCTTAAGAAGTAGTAGGAGACCCTTTACTAGTTCCTTCATAGGCACGATATCTTGAGCTTCGCATTGGAAGACTAGATGTAGTGCGGTTTCAGCCTCCTCACCACATAGTCTACACTTAGGGGCCTCTTCCTCTATACCCATCGCGTGTGTTTCTTAAAGTTCTCATGGCCAGTCATGAGGCCTACCACGAGTTTAATCTGTTTCCTTTTCAAGTTCAGGATTGCAGAACTTCTACTGAAACATGGCTCTGGCATCATTAGCTTGCCATGGGTTTGTATTTGGATCGTAGACCAGTATTCTACTTGCTGCCCCCTGAAACAACCACGTCTTTTCGATTTTACTATCGCCTTAGCGATGGTTAAGACAGGTTCTGGTCCAATAAATGGAGTCATCCCGCCTGCCCTGGTCAGTCTACTATATCGTTCAATGCCACCAATTGCTTAGTGAGCAGAGACACGCATCAAGTTTACCTGTTGCTGTCCCCTAGCCTCCCAAGGGGTTCATGGCTTTATGCAACGATGTTTGATCTTGTATCAGGGATTGATAGAGGATTCAGAGCTGCTTGGCTTTCTGAATAAATGTATTAGTTACGATCTTTGTGTCACTTGCGCAAATTTCCTCTGTGCACGTTTTCAAAGTGGATATTCCCGCCTGGAATACTATGGCCAGCTTTAATAGAGTTTGCTCGCTCTAGTCTAGACTGAACCCCCGTATACTCCGGTCCCAGCGCCTGTCAGTAAACCAGATCATGTCTCCTGAACCGTATCGTAGGTCATTCTTCCACTGTCCACTTCTTCCAGTTGTTACACAGAAGAGTTTATTAAGTTACCATAAGATCAGTTGGCATTTCCCTGGCCATATTCCTGTAATTAGCACACTCACTGTATTGATAAGACTCTGGATATCCTAAAGGAAACCAGTTATTTCTGGGTTTTAACCTGTGTGCCTCTGCTGCTGCATCCATTGTAACCCAGAGTTTAATGGGGGGCATGTCCATCATGGTCTACACCCCAGCAGTGTGAGTGCTACTAATTCCGCCTGTTACGGCTAATAAGGCCAATCTCTGCACCTTGCCCTGCCCCTTAGCAGCTGCCTTCTGTTCTGCTTTATTCCACCATACTGTAACCGCATAAATTATCATAGGTTTTATTACAGAGGTGTACATCCAGTACATACTCCTGGGGTCCAGAGCACAGTTTCTACCTCAGGAACTTCTAGTACTCCATAAGAGTACTTTTTGCTCAGAGCATATTTTTTTTATGTGGCATCCGTGTTAGTTTCGCACCCAGGGTTATCGGTATATAGTTTACTACGCCATCTACTGGTAGAGTTTTGCTGAGGAGCTTGAGATTCTAGTATGTGTGCTGAATTTGTTTCCTCATGAACGCTACTATAACAGTTTTCTTGGGACCGCCTGTTAGATCCTGTTTTCTGTACCAGGTTTCCATAATGTGCAGTGCACATTGTGCCATTGTTCTAACAGTACTAGCAAATATGCGAAGTATTACGATGTCTAAATGGTCTGCGTATCCTTGGCAAAAGTAGCCTGTAGTATTTAACTCTTCAATGAGTTCATTTAGCACTAGGTTTCACAGTACTGGGAACAAAACCCTTCCTGGAGGACACCCCCTGGTTGTGTTTATCGCAGTTTTCTGATTCATCATGATGGCTTATACCTTTTTCCTACTTAGTGTGGTCTTAATCCACCCGCAGTGCCATTCTCCTCAGCAGCTCTAACCATCGATTCAAAGTTCGTATTGCTATAAGCCCCTTCAATATCCAGGAAGATGCAGAGTGCAATTTCCTGAAAGTGTAGAACTTTTTCCACCTTCCCAACAATTTAAGTGTTGTTTCATATGATTTACCTTGTAGATATGCGTGTTAGTTTCATATAATAAAAGCTCAGTTCACCTCTTTTTCTAACTTGCACATTAATCAGTTTTTCTAGTGTCTTTGGAAGAAATGAGGACAGACTGATTGGCCTCATATCCTTATCTTGGTATGATCAATTCTCTCTGGCTCTGGAATGAAAACAACCTTCACTTACCTACAAGCGGCAGGTATGATTACTGCTGCTATGCTCACCCTAAACAGCCTGCAAACTAATCTAATTAAATCCTCTCCAGTTTGTTACAGTAGAACTGGAAAGATATCGTCTGGGCCTGGTGGCATGAATGGTTGAAACGTTCGCACTGCCCCCCCCCCCCCGGGTTTTTTTAATCAACCCGTTCTCTCGCAGAATCATACTTTTCTCTTTGATTACCTGTAAACCAGTTCGTCTCAGGGATTGATTCTTGGTCCTTGTCATCTGGCAGGGCGCACTGAGGGAAGTGAGTCTTAAGAAGCAAATTCAGCTGGAAATTTTAGTTGCCTTCCATAAAATATAAAACACTTACAATTTAGGTGATGTGCACTCAAAAATGCAGTGGGTATTATATTGCTTTCTACTTATAGAAAGGATGACTTGAGTTTAATGTTGTAATTACATAGATATCGAATTACAATCACATCGAAATATACCTACAGTGAAAATCAGTATTAGTTAGAGAATAATACCGTCATCTGTGTGGTCATTGTGGTACATCTAGCTGAGAATCTTTAGTATGAATCTACTACTACTACTACTACTACTACAGCTAGTTAGGAACCTATATGAATCTACGATATAAATCTGCTGCTACCACCGTGCTGAATTCTCCTTCTATCAACTGCGCCACACTGACCACACATCTGTAAGAAGTATTATAGCACGTTTTCTTGTACAAGCGCTCTTATAATTGATAGTGGTACAAGGTTAAAATCATGCTGCTGTGGTTTGCGAAGCATTCACGGCGATATCTCAACCACCAAATTCATCGGATCTGAACAGATCCAGAATGGTATTGGACGTCAGCTATATATTCATAATTGTACTTTAAACATGGGATGCCAGATACCTCTGGAAGAAATCGCTGTAGAACTGATCCGTCTCCATGCTCAATACGCCAACATTTGTATGCCTGCATGTAGGATGCAGTGTAAGTCGTAACAACAGACCTTTGTCATAACCAACCCTAACCATGGTCAGCAAAAGACTTCCCACACAAGTGCATTATTGAAGGGAGCATACCCGCATTCATCAGAAATGGTTTAGAAATCTTGTGGAAACATGCGATGTCTATACCACATTTATAGACGTGTATTCAGCAGGCCAGCCGACCAGTGTGGCCGAGCGGTTCTAGGCGCTTCAGTTTGGAACCACCCGACCGCTACGGTCGCAGATTCGAATCCCGCCTCGGGCATGGATGTGTGTGATGTCCATAGGTTAGTTAGGTTTAAGTAGTTCTAAGTTCTAGGGGACTGATGACCTCAGATGCTAAGTCCCATAGTGCTCAGAGCCATTTGAACCATTTGACTCAGCAGGCCAAAGCAACTAAGAGTAGCGCTCATCAGAAATATGTATGAAAATTCCACTTTTCTAGTTATGGCAGATTTGAGTCTGTGATAGAAATGACGTGATAATTCAATGAAACATACTGGCACTGGCCAGAACTAAACCTATTAAATTTCCTCCTGTTCTGCTATCTGTGTCGCTACCCAGAAAATACATATCACTGACGTCCATTCTCTAACA